>NW_027114863.1:463347-463820 GCF_000696795.3 Halyomorpha halys
ACCAACAACAATAGAAAATCTAAGAGAATATCATTTAAAGTAGAGAAAACCCTAATAGAGCTATTTACGTTCAATAGTTCTCGAGAAATAGCTTTTTAAAAAGCAACATTTCATATAAATGTTGTACAGAACGTACTGAAAGATCAGAAGTTAGTGAATTAATTTTGAAAAATCTATATCTCAAAAATCATATGACTCATAGATTTATATATTAGACTTCAAATTAAAGCTAGTTTAATGGGATATAAATTAGTTTTTGACATTTTTCTTCGTAGGAGTAAAGTTTTCATGATATTTGCTAAAATAAATTGATTTACAGTTGTTCAGACAAATTTTGATTTGCCAAGTTTATATTCTTATGCGAATATCATAAAAACTACTATTCCTAAGAAAATAAGTGTCATGAACTATTTTATAGTAAGGGTAATTTCCTTTAAATTGAGTGCTGCCAGACATATGTGCGTTTTACGGAT
>NW_027114863.1:463890-486102 GCF_000696795.3 Halyomorpha halys
TTAAATCAAACATTTTATATGAGCAACTAGAAATAAACATTTTGTGAATTTATTTTGTTAAATATCATAAAAACTAATACTCCTACAAAGATTAACGTTATAAACTATTTTATAGCAAATTTAACTAACTTTATTTTGATTGTTAGCAGGCATCAGTACGTCTTATGATTTTTAAAATAAAGTTATTCATATATCAAACTTATTATCCGAACAACTATATATCAATTTATTTTTGAAAATATCATGAAAACTACTATTCCTACTAAGGTAAAGGTCATAAACTACTTTATAGTACAATAAACTAACTTTAATTTGAGTGCTGAAAGACATCTATTCGTTTTTGGTTCCTGAGACATCGACTTCTCAAAATAAATTAATTAACTATTAATCTTTTTAAGAAATATTGCTTTTTAAAAACGAGAAATATTGGATATAAATAGCTCTATTAGGGCTAATATTTCATCAAATCTACTCTTCTTTAAATAATGTCTTTTAGATTTTCTAATGTTGTTGGTAGTTTTTATGATATAGAGCTCCTAATTAAAAATGAATGTAATTTAAGGTTTTTAAACAGAAACCATTTTTTATTCCCCCTATCTATACTTGGTAGACTCATCAGTTTTGACTAGTAATCATTCGTAGTTATCATTAAAGTAATAAAAAATTGGAGTGAACTTTTTTTCTTCCCGGCTCTTGTACTATAAACACGACTTCGGGCTCCTTTGTTCGAAGCACTTCGTATTTGTATAAATTATATAATAGTAAAATTCATATAAATTTTTATATTGTATATAGCATTTATTTTCGGTGAAATATGAATTCATTATGTGTGAAACTTTTATTTTTAAAATTAATGGTTAACATGAGTGCTCAGAATGGTTTTATAAGGCACGGGTTGAAGAATGCAAGATACGTTACTTCTTCTTACGAATAAATTTATATTTAAATATGTAAGTACTTGTTACCTCAAATAAATGTAGTTCATGCTAAAAGAACCGTAAGGTGTGTCTGGAAGCACAACTTGCTGTGAGGACAGCTCGCAAAGAGGATCAGTGACTACAGACATGCAAGTCAGCGATATGAATGGTTCTACATGCTTCTTCAATGCAGAATATGGTTCCTCTACCACGGTCATATCTGTCAATTTAATACCAGATTTTCTGGCATAGTTCACTCTAAAATCAAACATAACGTAAACTAATTTTGACAAATGATAGCTAATTTATATATGAATATTGAATCTTATACAATATTCTTGTTTTCGTATTACATTTCGCCTCAAATACCCACGTACTTCTATATATACCAGTACGTGTACATTTTAATATGGTGATAAAAATGTCAAGGAAAATAGTACACAATAAAAGTGAAAGCGATAAGCTACTTTATCCTAATTCAAAGAGAGTAACCCTTGATTATTGATTATTGATACTGATCCTTGTCAAATTAAATTAAATGTATAAACATTATACGCAAAGTATTTTCTAAAAATTATAATGTCAAAAATCATGATCAGGACAGAATCTAAATATAAAAACTGTATAAGTTTACTGAAATTCGTTCAGAGTGAAGATATAAAAGCTGAATCGATTTAGTTTACATTTTTACTAAGAGGGCACAGTTATTTACCTAATTTTGCAGTTATAGAAGCTTATGAGAAAAAATAAACAGTGACTGGTATCATATAATACAAAGTAGTAAAACCTTTCAGTGTTGTCGAAATGAATCGACAAGATTTCCTTTTCAAAAACCACTGGAAGACGGTGTTACACTATGTTTGTAGTGAGCCAAAGTCCACAAGAGCCAAAGTGGAGAAAAAAGGCAGTTATCTCACCCCAATTTTTCATTACTTCAATAAAAACTATGTATAATTACTAGTCAAAATTGATGAGTATGCCAAGTTTAGGTAGGGGGAATAAAAAATGGCGGCTGTTTCAAAGCGATAAAAAATATATATATATATTTTCATTCAGAGCTCTGTATCCTAAAAAGTAGGAACAACAAAAGAAACCCTAAGAGAGCGCCAATTAAAGAATAGTATATTTAACGGAAATAACTCTATTTGGGCTCATATTTTAGCAACATTTACTTTAAATGACGTTCTCTTAGGTTTTCTTTTGTAGTTCCTACTTTTTATGATATAGAACTCCAAATGAAAAATTAGTTTTTTTAAGGTTTTGAAACAGCTGACATTTTTTTATCCCCCTACCTAATGGCAGACTCATCAATTTTGACTAGTAATTATACATAGTTTTTATTGAAGTAATGAAAAATTGGGGTGAGATAACTGCCTTTTTTTTTCCTGGCTCTTGTACTACTAACAGAAAAGATCAGCAAGTGGACTAACAGTCAATTGGCTTGATATGCGATGGATAAAACTAGAAAAGTCAATCCCAAGCAGCATTAATTTCTTTTTTTTTAATATTTATTTATTGCTATTTACAACTGTACATTATAATATATTTAGTAAATCTGATTTCGGTTAAATTGTAGTGTTACAGGCGTGTAGAGAAACTACCCATTGGCAGCACTCTAAAAGCGTCAAGTTCAAATATAATTTTGACGAGGATGATACCTTTCATGTAATTAATATAAAAAAAAAAAATAGGACGGCCAGGAATTAAAAAAATATAACTCGACCAATATTACATCCTAATTTCAGGACAATTTCAAAAGAAACAAAGACTTCATGAGTTTATTACAGTTTTATTAGACACGACTTTTATAGGACATTAAGTGGAGATCAAAAGTTACATTTTTTCTTTTCTTTTTTTTTTTAATAATTTATTTATTTTCATTTACAACTGTATAAAAATATATTCAAGTAAATTTGCTGTAGGTGACATAGTGACATAATACAAACATGTGGAGAATCTACCCATTGACAGAACTCCAATAATATTTCTAGAGGAGAAGATCTCGAGGCCATCTTTTCAGACGCCTAGGAGGATTATAAGGTAATGAAGGAGAAGCCAGGTTAGAAACAAGTGGATTTGGGTGGTTGCGAAGTTTATTTGGAAGGACTGGTATCTGGTTCTGGGCAAATCGGCAACATACGGGACATTGGGGTCCTGATGGATGACTTGATTTGTGACAAAGTAAGGAGCATTAAGGATTTTACGAAGGATTTTGAACTGGAAGGATTGAATTCGGGAGGAATTTAATGGTTTAGTGGAGCCCCAAAGCTCAACTCCGTATGTTCAGATAGGCCTTATAATAGTCATGTAGATCAATCTTTTGTAATGGATTGGCAATTTAGACCGTTCCAGTGATATGTAGCTCCGGTAAAAACTGATTTATCAAATGCAGCAGTTCGGTAAGGTGGAGAGTAGATGTCGGATAAACGGTATCAGGTAGTATGTGATTGGATTGAGAATTCCAATTGCAGGTTTTGTAGGATATAGGAGGGACATTGAGTACTAATTGCTTGGAAAAGAAAGGGTGCTAGGAAATACTGGCATCGGAAGGATGGATAGAGCCATTTCAGCTAAGCGTAATACTGAATTATGCGAGAATTAAATAACATAAAAATCAGTGAAGACTAAAATGACTTTATTCTAACATATTTACAAGAACTACATGTTACTGTTACTGTTAATCAGTCTCTATCTTCTTAATTAGCTATCTAGTCTAGGAAATACATATGAACACTTGAGAAGAGGGGGTAGGGAGAATAGTGAAATAGGAGAAGGGGTTTGGACCAATCAGGTAATTTAGGAAATTAGGCGGAGCCTAGAGAGCCTATGAAATTAGAAGTAAATATCTGGAAGGGGAAAAAAGGCGTGACTAGAAGCAGGGTGTGAGGCTTCCAAGAAATTGGGGTAAGAGTCATGATCTTGTGAGAACTAACTTTCATGTGTTAAACATAAAATAGTTAGACTGATGCAAGTCCATTGTGAGATGACAGCATGTACCTGCCTAAGTGTCAGCCCTTGCTATTGATACAGGATACTAAGGGCTTGAAAGGGCTGTTAGAAGGGTCTCTGGTGCCTTCTTAGAACCTAGTCGTTTTTATTGGGTTCCTTTTTTCTATAAAATTGTAAGAGAATGTGGACATATGCAACCATATGTCTAAAGTGACATAGGTTCAGTTGGGCAAGGGGAAATTGTTTAAATTTATAATACCGGTTCCTTAACTTGCGTATCTCTGGTGATCCCGAAAATAAATCGTACGGCTCAATTCATAAGATGTTTAAGTAAAGTTCAAGGGTGCAGATGTTTGACTTAGACAAATTAATAAAATATTATTAGGTTAGCATTTATGGTGACTTGAATTCAATTCATAAAAATTCGGAAGATTAAGTTGAATGTTTCCACTTAGTTCAGCGTGTAAGTTTACTATTGTCTTAGTTCAGTTCAGCATAATCCATATATGACCGTGGGGGTACATTTAGTTAATTTTATGAATTGAATGAAGTGCTCGACAATCTTTTGATTTCATTTTGAGCAATGTGCAAACACTCGTCAAAGGACATGATAGCTGAACGGGGCGGTTCTAGGGTCCCAGAACGCTTGGTTCAGAAGGTTGTGGGTTTGAACACCGTTTCAGTTAGTCAATATTTAGTTCTCGGTGGCCTCGAAAAGTGATTCTTGATATTCTCATTCTGGGACTGGATAGATCCCCGGTGGAAGACTTGAACTATATACAAAATAAATAAAGAAAAAACACTCAGGCACTCGTGCATGAAAGGTTGTTTTTATAATGTGTTTATGAATAAAAGATGTATAACTTTGTAGCGACACCGCTATCTCCGCTAATGAGAAACAGTAACCATTGTGAATCAGCACATTCTAGTACATTTTTGAAAGTGTATGTTGAAATTTTACTTTACTCTACCTTCTCTGAATCTCTCCTCTAACCTCTTCCTTTTATTTCTTTCGTAAGGACAGCTAGTTTTTATAGGACTCCCAATCCCCTTCGCAACTGTAGGCTAGTTTCTTGCAGAGAGAAGTTTTCCTCCTATAAAGACCTGCAGCTGATTCCCGTAGGAGTTGCCACCCCTTCACGACCACTAGGATCATGAGATTTCCATCCACCGAGGATTTACGGATAACTAGCAACCTAGTTATCCCTAGCCGCAGACTAGGGAACTCCCTTAAGACTCATCCTGTCCATTCATCTTCTAACCAGCTGCTTAACCTGAATGAACACTGGTATGGAGTACCTCACATATGCAATAGGAGTCATAACCACCTGATCTAATACAAGCACCTCGACAGCTTCATTCATTAGCGCTTGGAAAAATAGAACAAAGCTAGATGCGTTGCTATATGTGCGCTCCACGTTTACATAGCATAAATATTAAAGCATTAATGTAAATTTCAAATTCTTAATCAGTATTGAACAAAACACATTAGCGAATATCATATAAGGTATGTACTTACTGTGCACTAAAATTGTTTGTTATATGATGTACACCAAAATTCACTGGGTTTTTCAACCCTGTTTTCGAGTCAATTGGTGATATGACATCCGTTTTTTCTAGAAATGAGATGGAATTGAGATTTTCGTTAAGAAACGCCAAGTTCTCTATGCTTTTATTTCCAAATTCCCCTGTTTCTAATATGGAGCTGTCCTTATGCATTTTCAGCAAGTCTTGAAGTGTTGACACTGGTTCTTGATCAGATTTTTGGATTTGAGAGAGTTTTAGGTTGTCCAAAACCTGGCACATTAAATAATTGGATTTTTTAAATTTTTTTTTTATAATTTCCTATATTACAGTTACCAAGAGCGTACAATCTACTAGATTATTAGTTAAATGCACCAATGTTAATTTTTAAAAATAATGTTATTTCATTCTCCGTCATCAATTTTGGTCTAGTAAAATTGCAAATTGAATTTAATTCGTTCAATTAGAACTAATCCAGAGGGGACTATTTACAATTGACTGTCTCAACATCTAACCTATGCAGATTATGGGGTCATTTCCGATAGAACTCGAACAGAAACATTCCAGGAATTTGAAGAAGCAACAGATAAACTAGGCCTCAATATTAATGAAAATAAGAGTGTGTACATAAAAGTTCAAGAAGTGGAAAGGAAGGAAATAGTAAAGTAACTTTAAGAAATCACAGATTCAGTTTTGCGGACCAGTTTAAGTACCGGGGAAGACTGGTGACAGTCTTTTCGCACCCATCATCTCTTCGTGGAACTTTTTCGCATTTGTCTAACACAGAGATCACCAATTTTTGCTCAATTTTGAAACAAAAGGATTTCCAAACTTTAGACAAATGTCCAACATAGGAATCTCTAAGCGCTTGAGTATTTTTCCATCACTGATTTATTGATATGTATGAGAGGCACGAGCTGGAATTTTGAACTTAAAATAAGTTCTTTTGTCGGCATACCAAAGGAACTGCCTCGTATGGTATATGTAGATACCAGATGTGGCCTGGAGCACGCACCCTTCGGGACTGTTAACCGCTAAGGTAGGGGTACCTAAGCAGCCCTTATCTCACACCTAGGCACACTAAAAATCCCCGGCAAAGGCGACATCTGTCAAAGAAGCCACCTTAGTAGTCTTCAGAGTTTTGTAACCTTGGTTTGTACAGTGATCTCAATTTTCTGACAGGGTGGAGTAAAATTTTGCTAACAACATTAAAAAATGGCTTACACAGAGATCTCCGTCTTTTGTACAATTTTCTAACAAAGGGATTTTCAAATTTTTGACAATTTTCTAACAAAGGGGTTTCCAAACTTTTGCACAATTTTCTAGCACATGAATTTCCAAACATTTCTCCAGTACTGAGGCTTCAAACTTTTGTACTCTTGGTTAACCCAGAGGTTTTGAATTTTTTTTTACAATTTTCTTACCAAGCGGCCTCCAAACTAGCAATAACACCGGTCATAAAAATATGAAACTTTTAGAACATTTTACAGAATTATTACTTTTCTTTAAAGCAAATATAAAGTTTGCTTTTAATGATTTGACACGAGATTCGCCTTAGCTTCAGCAGAATATGATATTTATTAAACCTAAAATGGATTAAACATTCCCAAAACTTAGGCTCACTCAATGTGAGATAGCGTATAATGCTGGATTGCATTATAGTTTGTTATTTCTATTTTATGTTTTACATTTTACTGAAACTAAGGTCTTATTTCCAATTTTATTTTATGTATATTCTCAAAGTTGCTATAATATTTTAGTTTATAAAAAATAAATTCATATTTTAACAATTGAAAAAGAATTCTGACCTCTTCGTCTGAAATAAAATTATGTGTGGCTGGCTTATCAGCAGCAAGCCGTTCCATAGTGGTGCACATGAGGGTAAACATGTGGAATGCTTGTCCTCCGGCTTTTCCAGCTTCCTTTATACCTGGAGAATAAAGTAACTGGAGTTTGATTTTCTGGGCGGGCCCTATTACGGAAAATCCATATTTTGGCATTATGAGGACACACTGTAACCGAAAACAAATAATTTATAATAATCAAACTTAGAATCGGTTTATTTTATATCAATAGGCCAAAAAAGTAGTTTCGAATCCCCGGCTTTAATGTTTTTTAACTAAAAACGGTTTGTACCATTTCGTGTAAGAATAAGAAAAATACTATATCCTACTAATTTTCCAAATTTGCCTTAAGTCGACAAATCGACTCAACGGTTTCCTGTAAAGTGCGTTTAGATTTAGTAATCCTGTTAATTCCAAGGCTCTAATATATGTTAAGTGATTTTAAAATGTTTATTATTATTTAATTATAAGTTCTTAGTATTATTTAATACCTATGGTTACAAGCAAACATTATCAACTGCGCAAGCTCCCACCAGTTAGAACTTCTGTTTAAATTTATGACATTTTATATTATTTCTGCATTTTTCGTCGTTCTTCATCACCTTCTATGTCTTTCATGATAAATATTATAGTACAATAGCCCAAGAGGAGGAAAAAGTCAGTTATTTCACCCCAATTTTTGATTACTTTAATGAAAACTAAGTATAATTACGAGTCAAAATTAATGAGTCTGCCAAGTGTAGGTAGGGGGAATAAAAAATGGTGGCTATTTCAAAACGTTTAAAAAAATTTTTTTTAATTTGGAGCATATATTTAAAACTACCAATAACATTAGAACACCTAAGAAAACATCATTTAATGTAGAGTAAATTTCCTAAACTATAAGCCCTAATAGAACTATTTATGTTTAATAGTTACCGTATATTATTATATTTCATAAAATATGTACTGAAAAATCATTAGTTATTGAATTTATATTGAGAGATCTATATATCAGGAACCATAAGACGTATAGATGTCTGTCAGTAATCAAATTAAAGCTAGTTATATCTACTATAATGTAGTTAATAACATTTATCTTCATAAGAGTAGTAGTTTTTATGATATTTTATAAATAAATTGATTTATAGTAGTTCGGACAAATTTCTTGTGCAAAAGTTTTATTCATACGCGAATATCGTAAAAACTACTACCTTTACGAAGATACGTGATATAAAATACTTTATAGTAAGTTAAATTACCTCTATTTTGAGTGCTCGTAGGCTGGTGTTATGGGTATTTGATTTTGTCAAATCAATGCAATACTACTCCTACAAAGATGAATGTTATGAGCTACTATAGTAGTACAGCTATTATAGTATGTTTAAATAGCTTTAATTTGAGTACTGACAGACGTCTTAAGGTTCCTGAGATATAGATATCTCAAAGTAAATTCTTATTATTTCATTTTAAAAAGTTTCTCTTCTGGCTAATCCCAAAAACACCATAATTTTTTTAGGGTGAAATAAATTGATATTTATTTTTTTCACTTCTAAAACCTATGTACGATTTTTTACAGCAATCAAAATATAAATTTTTAATCGAAAATCACAAAAATTGTAATACGTTCAACAAGAGTCTACCAATCTACACGAAACTTATCGGTAGTTTAAGGGTCTATAAATAAGGTTTTCTTTATTTGAAGCTACTTTTTCTTCCGTCTATATTACTATGGTCTAAAAAAATTCAATATGTTTGAAGAGCAGAAATTCAACGTTTAAACATATGAAGTAACGTTGGTTTTGGATGAAATGATGAACAGATTTTTTGTGACGGGCACTTACAGTGTACAAGATCGAAATGATGAGACCATACAGCGCTTGCAAACGCTAATTTGACTCGTGTTATGTTTCTTAATTGATCGTTAAATTAATACATCCCATTACCATTTACTTGCATTATAAGTCTGACGATACAATCAAAATGGTGTTCGTTGGTTGCTTGCATAATTGGCTGTGATAAAATAAAACAAACTTAGCTCACCTCAGGTACATTAATGAATGCGAAATGGAGGGGTACTACGGTATGGTTCCTGAGCCAAAATTCTTCTATGACAGTCTCGAAGGTGTTGACGTAGCCAAGTTTGATCAACTGTGGCTCGATTGACAACGCCAGTGGATGACTGATCACGGCCAAAGTCCCCAATTCCTGAATCGGGAGATCGTTGGCTTTTATGCTGATCGGGAATTCCAATAGGGACAAAGTTTCATCCAACATATCACCCGCATCTTCACAAATATTCCATCTAAAATCAATAACATAGCAAGTATAGTATAGGTTTCATCCTTATGATTAGAGACTGGATTTTTCTGCGATTGCATATTTTAAGATGAAACAAAAGTTTGTTTGTTTTGAAAGGGCGTTTAACAGCTTGGTCATCAACGCCCCCTGATTATTAGTTTTGGTAAGATAAGACCATCGAACCGAAAGGAGCCAACAGAGAGCCCCAGAGTTTAGAAGGCGGGCTACTCCCACACGCCAAGTGGTTACATTGTTTAGGATACGAACATCTATCAAAAGATATGGATAAAAAAAAATCTAATCGTTCTATTTACATTGGAAATATTCAACCAATATTTACAATTCTTTATTCATGGAAAAGTTCAAATCGTCTTCAAGTTAACATGCTCTATATAGAACAAGAGCTCAAGAGGAGAAAAAAGGATTTTTTGATAATTTTATTGAAAACAATGTATAAATTGCTAGTCAAAATTGATGAGTCTGTAAGTATAGGTAATTATATAGTAAGTATAGGAAAATAATAAATCTGGATGGTACGAATTAGGGCGTCTCCCATTTTTTTTTTAAATTAGATATTGTAAATTTTAGAATCTATTTGCTCAAAATGTATAATATGTTCCTTTGCTTCTAATTGTTTTCACTACCAAGAAACTTTTATAACCAACCTACCAAGATATAAGTTAATACAATACTTAATTTACACACACGCGCGTGCACGCACATACACGCACACACGCACACACGCACGCGCGCACACACACACACACACACACACACACACACACACACACACACACACACACAAATCCAGGTGCGACGATTCCTAGAATAGGCGGCCATTGGCCTCTCCAGGAATCTATTTGGTTTCCGGAAAGCGAGATCCACGGTAGACCCTATCACGTTAGTGGTGGAAAAGGCCAGGAAGGCTATAGCAGGGAAGAGATGGAGAAGAGGCCCAAAATCTATTGTGCTATTATCACGATAATAGTAAGGAACGCCTTTAACAAGGCAAGATGGAGCTGCATCCTGGATGTCCTGCTGGTAATGAACGTCATTGAATACCTCAGGAGTATCATTCGTGACTACTTCAAGGACAGGATCTTGATATGTTCGACAGAGGATGGCTCGAGAAGGTTTAAGGTGACTGGCGGTGTACCCCAGGATTCGGTGCTGGGACCTCTATTGTGGAATGCCATGTACGACGGGATCCTTAGACTTAGTCTACCAGAGGGTTCCGAAATAGTTGGCTTTGCTGATGATAGCGCGGTGGTAGTCGAAGTATAAAGAAGAGCTCATGCTAAAGGCCAACTATTGTATCGCTTCGGTTCGAGATTGGCTAGAATTTTTAGGGCTGCAACTAGCAGACAGTAAGACAGAGGCCCTTCTCGTCAGTAGGAGGAAAGTGAGGGAAGCCATACCCTTCAGAGTGGGTAGGCAAGAGATCCAGTCCAAGCCTGCTTTGACTTACCTCGGCGTAAGGATCGATGATAGACTTCGGTTCAGAAAGCATATCCACCGGGTGAGTGATAAAGCGGCTAGAGTCACCACCGCACTGTCACGTTTAATGCCAAACATAGGGGGACCCAGGAACAGCCGTAGGCTGTTGATATCCAATGTGGTCCCATCCATTCTGCCCTACGCAGCTGTGATATGGAATTGGGTGATATGGGTGATATGGATGTGTGGCATTGGGTACTGAGGCCTACAGAAGACCGATGGTGTCGGAATATCGTAGGAGTGCGCTAAGAGTGATCACCGCGTTTTGTACAGTCTCATACAAAGCGGCTTACGTTGTGGCCAGGATGCCACCGATTAAGCTGATCTCTGATGAGAGGAGTCGCTCTTATAATAGTGTTGACTATATTCCCAGAGAGGTATTAAGAAAGGAGACTATTAGAAAATGGTAACGTCGCTGGAATATGGCATTCATTGGAAGGTGGACGCACAGGTAGGTGCCCAACATCGAGGTCTGGCTGAATAGGGACCACGGGGAGGTAGGCTATTATATCATCCATCTTATCACAGGGCATGGTTACTTCCCAGCCTACCAGTATAGGTTTAAGCTCGATGAGACTGGAGAATGTCCATTGTGTCCAGGAATGGAAGAGAGTGCAGAACACGTTTTCTTCTTCTGTCCCCGCTTTCATGAAGAAAGAAGTGAGCTCCGACGCCCGAAAGCAGATAATATCGTCATCATTATGCTGCTTAACCACGATTATACGATTATGGCGGGCCAACGATTTGCTGCACATGTGATGCAAAAGTTAAGAAATGAGGAGAAAAATAGGCGAACCTGGAGACAGCCTAAAACAATGAGGCGGCACTCAGCCAATCACCCCCATGATGTAATGCCTAACGGTGGTCCCGTGGAGGGTGAGAAGCAGGTGCTTGGTTTTAGTGGGTAAAAATTCCGCACACGGATAGGTACGGGCATTCGTGTCTTTTGAAGATTTTCCCCTACCCTCGTAAAAGAAAAAAAAAACAAACACACATGCCTGAATCATAAGAATGAAGGCGTATCCCACTTATTTATGTAAGTGTTACTGTAAAAATTATTAAATTTAAAAAAAAAAACTAGTACAAGGAATGTTTGATTACCCTATGGTTGCCCTGAGGAGGACACCTTCCTTCTGGTTAGGGCGGATGATGAAGTTGTTTGGACGAGCTTGGAAATGTTTGCACATTTTATTCGGAAGGTAAATCTTGACCTTCACAAACTTATTGGTTAGGTTGGTCACTTGGAATGACGTCTGCCACACGCCTGTTCCGACCATTGTCACCTGCATGTCCACCATGGCCGTGGATATCGACACAGGAACGTCGAACATGTTTGCAATGAGAGTAACCACCTGAATAATTAAAGTAATTAAATGCTTTGCTTATTCATTATATAATAATATAGATTGGTATATAAAGTGCCATCTTTGAACTGACCAGGAATATACATAGGAGAAACTAAGCAATTATTAAGAAAAAGAAAATATCAGCATAATAATAATGTAAAAAATACAGATAAAGATCCAAATAAAAAAGCATTGATGCAACATATATCCAAAAATAAACATGTTTTTGATTTTGAAAATTATATAAAGAAAATAACACCTTCAAATGAAAAATGATAGAAGCTATTTATTTATTCTAAAATATATTACTATACTGTTAATTTAAAATCAGATACAAAAAATTTGAACCACCTTTATACTGAAATTTTAATCAAAATTAATTTGTGATCATAATGTTTATATATAAGATAAGTATTATATAGTTAAATTTGGTATGACCAAATGTAATGAACAAAGAAATATAATAAAATAAAACTGAAAATATGTGGGTTAGGTTAAACAATAGTATTGTTGATAAGGTTATAGATTGTAATACGCAGTGTAAATTGAATAGAGTTAGAAATAGTGAAATCGTGAATATAATAGGTAATTAAACACATAAAAATTAATTGATTTGTGTATAATATCTCCCTAATTATTTCATATTTTATTGGTTACTGATTAAGATAAAAATTTACGAAAGCAGAATAAACTGCAAAATTTGTATTATAATATTAACTGTTATATAATTATGGGTAATTAATTGTTTAGTATGTTATTTAAAAATCAATTTTTAATGATTATAATATTATCTGAAATTGTTAATCTATAAATCCTTGAGACAGCCGGAATGGCCAATCAATTATATTTTTATTATAATTGATGTGCTAGAATTGTAGTGAATTGAGATAATTTATTGTAAGGCGAAAAATCGTATTTTTTTTTTAAGTTGAAATTTTTATCGGAATAATGATGCATAATATAATGCTTGAATAATCTTCGATGGCAATGAGATGGATAAAAAAAATCGTTCAAATAAATCCAATCGTATCCTAATTAAAATCTCAAAACATTCTTTATTTTATCAAAAGTCCATCGATTGGACCAATTCGTCCATCCTCAAGGAAAATCTTAAAAACCAATTTAAAAATTTTTCTGCAAGCTATACTGCCTAGGTCACTAGTTTCAGTAAAAATTACCCTTTTTTTTTACTATTTCATTAATATTAAACTTTTAATTATAATCAATTTTAACTCTGTTACACTTTGCTGTCATAACAATATTTTCCTTGTATATTATATACAAAATATTGTTATATATTTGCCTTATATATTATATACAAAATATTGTTATTATAGCAAGGTGATTTGTTAGGACAAAATCAAGCGGAGTGACACGGAATTTATTGGAAATCCACCATATCGAAGGTGCTAAACAATATAAATGAACAATATAAAGTGTTCAATTTTATGGGACTAAATTTTATGTTTATTGGATTACTAGGTTGACATTTGGTTTCTCATGTACCTTTACAAAGAATAACCTCCCATTCAAACCGTTTAACCTACCTCACATATCAGGTTTGACAATTTTCAGTTTTATTTTAGTTTATTTATTTGTTCATTACATTTGGGAGCTAATTGACGACTGTCATTACGTTATTATTGTTTTTATCCACTGCTTTATTTGTTTTAAAACATCCAAAACAGTACTAACACAATCAAAACTCAAACTAGGAGCCAGTATCCTAACACAACAAACAAAACGGTGACTAGCTCAGCTGGTCTGGTACGTGACGTCACTCTACATTTAACAGACTCTCGACCATGTTATATGTTATATCGTTTTAACATGCTAAAAGAAGGAACTATTTATCTGTTTAACATACGTTTTTCCATTTGACACGCTTTAACATGTTATACTGAAGATTATGAATAAAACTATAATAATGGAAAGTATTAGGATTGTGGAAAATTTTAAATTTTAGTTTTCAGCGGGGATACATCTTTTGAGGTCCTCCGATTCCAAATAACCTAGAAAAATGGTTTGTGTGTGAACAGCGAAGCTCAAAAACGAAAATTTATTAGAAACTTAAATTAAGTATTTAAGGTGGGTGTATGGTCTGGGATGTGACAGCAATCTTTTCGCTTTACAGAACTGACACGTTATTAAAGAGATTTTTCACATCTTTTCGATTTTTTCCAAAAGGGCTCAAACGATTTTTACTAAATTCAATTAAAATCAATTATGACTACGAGATTTACAGATGTTTATTAGCACTCAAATTAAACCTATTTAAATGTTTTAAATTTTTTTATGACAAGCATCTTCGTAGGAGTAAAATGTTTCATAGTATCTGTTAAAATAAATTGATTTCTAATTCTTCGAACAAAATTCATATGCCAAAAACTATTACCCCCTACGAAAAAAAGTGTCATAAACTATTTTCTATTACATTAAATCAGCTTTAATTTGAGTGCTAATAGACAAGATCTTCCAGGGCTCATATTTTAACTAATTTACATTAAGTGCGGTACTAAATGGTTTTCTAGAGTTCTAAATAGTTTTAACAACAGACAGAGGTATCTGTACTGACTTCCTCGCCCTTTGTGAGAAATCTTCCTTCGTAGGAGACTACGAGCTGAGCCTTGACTATCTTAACGTTCCCCGCCAGCTCCGGTAAAAACTCTATGGGCACGCACATCTTGGTCTCCCGATTTAGGAAGACACCTCGTGTGAGCTGTACCCTGAAGGGCTGGTATACTTCCTCTATCATCGATTCCAGCATGTCCTTTGCTGCCAATAAACTCTCGTTTTTCGCGAATTTCTTATGGGGTAACGAATGGTGACTTCTTACACCATGCGAATGACGTGATAAAATATGTTCCTGATTACGGACGCCATCATGTCTAAGCTGCCTATGCTGTTCTAGACTCCTTTGATCTCTTGATTTGTTTGGGTTTCTTTGATCTTTATGTTTTTCTGAGCTTGTGGGATCTGCAGGTTGCTCAGAGCTGTAATGTGCATGTTTTTTTCTTTCTGGAGTAACATTTTCTAGGGGATGATTGATAGACTCTTGAGATGGCGTCTCATTACCTTCTTCTATTGTGACTAATTTGTTTTCGTCTCGTTTTTCTGAAATAAAAAAAATAATAACGGCTCTATAACTTATATATGACACATAACTGAAGTTATACTAGAAAATATATATTACCAGTTAAATGTGATGATGGTGAGAATAATGAGTTAATCTCCTCTTTTTCATTTTTTCTGTGAATGTAAACCTCGTAATCTATCTGACTGTTGTTGGTTATTTCTAAGTATTTCGTGGAACAGGCATTATCCCATGACGGTACTTGATCAAATCTGTAACACACCAAACATAAATATTTTTCAAGCTTGAATATTCACATTTTCTGTTAATTATATAAAGCTCGAGGTGATTACATAGACACGCGTGTTAGGGTGATTACATAGACACGCATCTAAGGGTGATTACATAGACACGCATGTTAGGGTGATTACATAGACAAGCATCTAATGGTGATTACATAGACACGCATGTTAGGATGATTACATAGGCACGCATGTTAGGGTGATCACATAGACACGCATGTTGCGAATTGCAATGGGATTAAGGCCTGTATACGGGGACTGATAAGGGAGCCCATAGTCTACAGTCCGCTGCCTGGAGCCAAGGAGCTACATACTGAGAGACACCCACCGGCTCACAACATAGGAGTTTTTTTTTGGGGGGGGGGGGTTCAATCAGGACCCTTACCCACCAATCATCGATATTTGAGAGACGGCGTATGTTCCAGGCTGGAAAACCATGATCGATATGCGCATATTGACCCCCCGACTATCTAGTGTGAGCGACTTTTTTCCCTTTCTCTTCATCAAGCTGTTCATCACTTTGTGTGCCTCTAAGATACTTATTATTTATTATAAAGAGAGTTGATTTTGTTTATATGTATCAAGATATTTTCTTTTTCTTTCACTACACACCTTTATTTTATAACAACAAACCAGCAACAGTTTTTTTATTTTTGTTTATATTTTAATTCTATTAAATTTGTATACTAATTTGGAAGGTTTTTTATTCTCTATTTTTTTCTTTATTATTTTGAGTTTATAATCTTTTCAGGTCCTCCGTTTTATTTTTTTTATTATATCAACGAACCAAGGAACAATTTTTTTTATGGGGAAGAGGTACGTTGTTTTCATTTAAGAAAAGCCCCTCGCCCCAACATGTAGAAATAATAGAAACAAATAACAGTCGTATATAAACTTACTCTATTATCGGATTCTCGACTTTAATATTGCTGGTAAACCTGATGCATTGGACTTGGATAGGTATGCGGTAGAAGTCATTCGTCTTGAGAACTTTTGACCAGAACCATACGATTCCCTGTATTCCATCCTTCACATCATCCCAGCGTTCCGTCATGAAGATCAATTTGAAGTCTTGGTTCCCACCGGGGCGTATGCGCATGACCAATTCTGGAAAAACCTGAAAAAACCAAATAGAGCACGCTTTAACTTTTTTTTACTAATCAATTTTAGGTGAATCAAAAATTGTACTATAACTGTGGAACCTCAAGATTTGATAAATTAGTGTTATGATAATAATTTATTCTGTAACATTTCTTTACTTACTTCAAATTATCGATATTAGCATTTTAGGTGTTTTAAATAAATAAAGAAAAATCTAACTTCAAGCACAAGCGTAGTCTTATGGGAATTAACCGTAAGTCCTTGAAGGATGGAAACTTCACTCTGCAGGGAAAAACCCTGCAGTCGCGAAGGGGTAGGCAAGTCCTACAGGAACGAGCCGTAGGTCCTTTCAGAAAGGAAATAGCTCTTAAGGAAACGAGCCTACAGTCGCAAAGGAGATTGAAAGTCTTACGGAAACTAGCTAAGGACCTACAGCCTTAAGAAAAGAATAAAAGGTTAAGGAAGGAGGAGAGATTCAGAGAAGGCAGAGTGAAATAAATGTCTCTATACAATTCAAAAATAGCACCAGAACGTACTGATCCACTATGTACAATGTCACTCGCTGCCTCCTAAGGAGTGATATTATCTGGAAAGAAAATTTGCACTGAGCTCTTCCAGTTTTCTGTTAAATCAGTCTCTGGATCACTATCGGGGAAGCCATGTGTAAGATATTTGCTTTTACTAGATCAGTAGATTCAATTGCAATATTTATTGCTTCAAATGATACATTCAAGAATATTACAACACATAACATGGCTGTTAATTTGAACAAGTATTTACAACAAACGAGCATTCTAACATACGATGTTTACCTGACGAATGTTGTAATTCGCTTTGCTGCAGCTAGAAAACTTCGCGTCAGTATGTAACGGTCAATAGGGAGCTTGATCGTTTACAAAGAGATAGTAGCATGATCGCTACAACGGTAAATGAATGGAACAGTTATCTCAATCACTGAGATAACAAGTAATATAGAATTTAAATTTCCATTACCCTTTCTTCCTGTTGGAGGGGGGTGTGAATAAAGCACCATCTTGTACAAGTGGCGGAATATTCCCAACTTTAAGATTTTTATTCTTGTTGCGTAAATTGCTTACAACTAATGAACAAACCAGCTGATGCAAAGAATAAACCTCATTCATCAGTAAACTTAAACAATTAAAATAAAGAGTTGAGTACTAATCAGCAAACCTACCTCAAACATCTCTTGACCTTGAAACTGTGGTTCAACGCAACACTTGTAAAAACCACAATCCATCGCGTCTTTTGTCGGATTGTATATGTTGATAATCTCTACATAGTCGGTGTATGGCAAGAAATCCTAAAAAAAAAATTGGAAATTTTAGGCAAGAGTTGCATGATGCATGTAATTATTGTATAAGTTTCGTTTGGAGTGATGTATTGATTTAGTAATTTTGCTTATCTGCTATATACAAATCGATCTGGTCAATGCATCGTCCATCATTTACTAACCAGCTTGAAATTAAATTAATCATTGTAAATTTCAAAAAAGGTATTTCTTTATTATTCAGGTGGCAATACTCTTATTTATGTATTTCATATACATGAATGTAAAATTCGATTATTGTAATAAGTACCATGGAAAAACAACAATTACCAAATTTTGACATATTTTCATCCATCGTTTATAATTATGGTTATAAATTGTGGTCTGCCGTTGGACGAATACCCTAGTTGTGATTAATTATAAATGATAGATGAATATATATATATATATATACCTAAATACCTATCCCCTAAAGTAAACATTGCCTAAAACTATATATTAGTTACGGTCTGAGTCAGCTGACTGAGGGGATCAGCCGATCGAGGGTATATAAGAGATGTAGCGAACACAATAATGCTAGATACTATGTATTATATTAATACTATGTATTACATTATATATTGGTAATTGTAATTATATATAAATAAAGAGGCATAAAATAAATAAATATGGTTTTGTTTATTTATGTTGCTCTGCTGACCGCACCCCCCGACAAACTTCTCCAATCATAAATAAAGAGGATTTGAAAATAAAAAACAAAACAATAAAGCTAGTATTTTACAGCAGTTCAAGCGTGTTAGATCTTATTCCTTCTTCTCTTTTTTGACATTTTGCTATTTTGCTTTCGCCAATACTTAACTTATATATATATATATATATATAATCTGTTTTTTTAATCCTAATAATTAGGATGCTATGTGGTGAATAAATAATAGATTTGATTAGTTCCTATTAATCGCATGGCAACAAATCATAAACCAACACCAATACTTTCAGTAAGACAAAACAACTTATATCATAAAAATGTTTTGGTAGTTTGATTCTGGTAACTGTTTTATTTAATTGACGAAAAGTTTACTATAAATTAATTTATATTTAATTGCCAATTATACATGTTGGTACGAAACCTAAATTAGTCGCAGCCTTTACGCAATCCTTAAATCGAGTCGCTTTAATTTTGTATTTTCCTATAATTGGGATGATATAAATAAAATGAATGTAAAATAAATAAAATCTATTTTTTAGTAATAATACAAACATTAAAAAAATAGATAAATACTGTGCGTTATATTGCATTTTATCTTTTTCTTACTACTTTCTACATTTTGGTCTCTCTGCGCCTTCTCTCGATGCGACTTTCCTACTTTTCTCTCTCTGTGACTCACCACACCATGCCTACTTTTTCACTTTACTTCCACTCCCCAACTAACCCCCACCAGTAGGACTCTTGGGCGCTCTCACCCACGAACGCGTGAACGAATACATCCAATTTATTACTTAAGTTACTTAAACTATTTCAATCCATAACAGTACCTAAATACTAAAAATAATTATGGTCGCGATACTTACATTGAATACTACAGAGGTCGGACGGACTATCAACAGACTATTGTCCGGTAGTTCAGGTTCGGATTTTTCTTCATTCCAGGCGCGATCAATTTCATCCCAGATCGTCTCCATTTTCTTCATCATAGCATTTAATTCCAATTCCACCTTACTTGGCGAAGGCGATCGGTTTGGCTTGAAATACAAATAATTAATTGGTGTTACATAATGTTTATTAACAATTATTAAAGTAATTAGATCCGAAAGGAATTATTTTAATTTTTTAAAATTTATTTAATGTGATTTACAACTGTACAAATAATAAATACAATAAGTAAATATGTTGTATGTTTCATATACACTTGAAAATCTTGGGAAGGAACCACCCATTGGTGGTACTTCAAGCATTAATTTAAATTAGGTCCCGTGACCATCTTCTTTTCAGACACCTCGGAAGATTATCAGGGATTATTAAGGATGAAAGATTAAGAATTAATGGGTTAGGATGGTTAAGGAGTTTGGAATGAAAAGACGCTGATCTGTTTTGGGTCAAATCTGCAACGAATGGGATGTTAAGGTCTTTGTGAATGAGTTCATTAGTAACGTAATAAGGAGCATCAAGGATTTTACGTAGGATTTTAGATTGTAAGGATTGGATGCGGGAGGAATTTGATGGTTTGGTCGAGCCCCAGAGCTCAATTCCATATGTCCAAATTTGTTTGATTATCGTAGTGTATACTAAATCTTTTTAGTGAATAGGAAGTTTAGAGCGTTTGTCAAGTAAGTGTTGTAGCAATCGGAATCTACGAGCAGTTTCTTGTTGTTTCAGTCTTGTGTGTGGATTCCAAATAAGTCTCTTGTCAAAATGGAGTCCTAAGTATCGAATCTGTTCAATAGGTGTTAGTGGAGTATTTAGAAAGGATACTGTAGGACAGGAGGGTAGAGGTTTACGACGGAGAGAAAAGGTGATCTGATGGGATTTGTCAGGAATTATTTTGATTCTCCAGTTTTGACACCATTCTTCAATAGATGAATTATTTTAAAAATGATGAATAGAACATTTTTCCAACTACAACTATATATACAATAATTATGAGGGATTATTCAAGACTGGTGGATTTTATTTCTACGATGTATTTTAACCCTCCTGCCCTATAGTATCTTTTTTTAATATCCCACCAAGGCCTGTAGCAGAGATTCACTACTTAGAAGTCCATCTTGAAGAAATACTTACTTGGATTCCACATGCTAGACTGAAACAACAAGAAACATCATGAAGATTTCGATTACTACAACATCTACTTGACTAACATTCTGAACTTCCTCTTTATAGCAATAAAGTCGTACACAACGATGATCAGAACAATATGGACATACGGAATTGTGCTTTGGGGCTTTACCACACTATGAAATTCCTCCTCCGTCCAACCTTTGCAATCCAAAATCCTCCGTTAAATACTTGATGCCCCTCATTACGTCACAAATGAACCCATTCATAAAGACTTCAACATCTCATTCGTTGTAGATCAGGCACGAAATAGATATACGTCCTTTCATTCTAAAATCCTTACCCACCCAAACCCATCAGTTCTTAATCTCTCATTCTTAACAATCTCTGGAATTTCTCCGAGGCGTCTGAAAAGAAGATGGACACAGGATATTCTAATTTAAGCAATAATTAAAGTACCACCATTTTCAGATACATCTAATAATTTCAGTGTAAGGAAGGGATAAAGAAGAGAAAATATAGAAAATAAAGAGTAAGAAATACGCGTAACACCTGAAGAAAAAGCGACAGTACTCACAACCAAAGGTAAAGAAAAGATTAAGAAAATGAGAAAGTTTTTTTTTTTTTTAACTCGATGTAGAATCAAGTAAAGTGAAACTCAGAAGAATTTTTTTTATTCAACTGTGTGTTTTTTTTTTTATTTCTTATTTAATTTTTCACTAATCGATGTAAATTTCATCTTGATGTTACGTTAACGTATCTCATAACGTTTAGCATGAAAATTTTATACTAATTAAAATGAGCGGAATTTCAACCATATAGCAATAGGAGATAAATCATGAAGGTAGTAAATGTAAAAAAAAAAAAACACACATTCGCAGCAGCTTTAGGACTTGCCAATTGAAGTGAAACCTCGGGAAATGAAAGAATGCAGCACCCCTGCTAAAATGTTAGTTGGACAGTTTCCTATAATAGGAGCTCACTCAATGGTATTCGCACTGTAAAGATTGCTAAGCTCCTCTAGGCTTCTACTCTCCAACTACAATATAAAAATTTACCTGCTAAAGTTGACCACCTTTTCCCACCCCCTTCTGTTTCATCTTGCATCACGAAATAAGTTTACTCCCGTATAATTTTTTTTTATTCTTGTATTGTAAAACGTCAGAAAAAATACTTCACTTAAAAAATGTCAAATACTTTCTTATTAAAGAATGTCAAATATATAATATTAAAGAATTTTAATAACATCACTCGGGTGAAAAAGGAAGGAAAAAAAATTGAAAATGGCCAAAGTTAAAAAAGGTTATTTATATATATA
>NW_027114863.1:490802-493415 GCF_000696795.3 Halyomorpha halys
TTTCAGTCTTGTGTGTGGATTCCAAGTAAGTCTCTTGTCAAGATGGAGTCCTAAGTATTGAATCTGTTCAACAGGATAAGTAACTCTAAATCACTACTATATAGTTTAGTAAGTAAGACGTTGTGTTACTGAAGCCCAGTACCAGGAGTTCGAATCCGGTTGTGGTATGTAATTATTTATTCTGTTACTGTAGTGAGTCAACCCGGCGGTATCCCGAGCTCTCCTGAGGTCTACTCAGCCTCTCTAAGTAGTTATGCTAAATAATCTTAGAGACAAATTTTGCGGTTAAGCGTGATCTTAAATAATTCACCTCCTTGAATAACCGTAGTTCAAGAAACAACAGTACTTCGTTATAAAGTACCGAACCCTTGACCCTGGATTATAGAGGTGCAGATTATCATTTTCTTTTTTCTTTTTTTTTAACGTTAGAGAATACTTCTGAATAACACTCTTGATTAGCTTAAAAAAAATTTAAAATCCCACTTATTCATATTAGTTAAGATAAATATGGTGGGTGTACTGACAGCCTAACTAAACTAAATCCTACAAAAATAGAATTTTTCGATAATCTTTTTTTCACATTAATTAAGACAATTTCGAGTTTTTTAATTTTTCGATTAAACCGGGGGTTCAGATATCAATGCCTATGCCCTCCTCTCTTTTACATAAATGACTTTTTCTTATCTTTTTCAAGGTGATCTCAAGTATAATATTTTCTGTCGCCCCCAGTAAATCCCTCTCTTTACACAAAATATCCGCGTATTCTCTCTTTATTTCTCGTCTCCAATTTCCCCCTCCATAGCTCCTGTCTGTTTTTTCACTTGCCTTAGATTTTGAAGACAACTCAACTTCCTTTTCCCAACCTAATGCTTGATTCTCTCTTGATATTGTCGTTCTCGTCAGGATTGCTTGATATTCTCGGGTCATCTTCCGGACTCTGTCCTTAATTTTTCTCCATCAATAGGACATACCTGGCTTCATACTGGGGGGAATTCGTTTTTATTTTCGTTTGCCAAATATGTAGATCTGAAGGTTTGTGTATGTTAATGCATTGTGAACGTATATTCTTCAATTTATCATCGTTCCTTCCAAACATGGCACTATCGAATATAGGTGTCCAATCGACAAAAAAAACTCATGGCAGTTAAATCATTTAACCATTAACCATTTATTTGAAGATCGACTATTGAATGTTGTCATTCCATTCATCAAAATGTTACTGATTAGATGTGTCTTTTTTTTTTTAAACCACTCCTTGACATGTCCAGAACCAGTAACCTAATAACCTAACTCCGCAAATAAATGTTTTTCGTTTTCTTGTTATAAGTTGTACAGTAAATAAATGATACAGAGGGATTACGAAATTTTCTCTAGAAAGAAGTCTATTTTTAGTGCAATATTATTTTTTCTTTTCTCTCAAATTAAAAATAAAATATATATTATAATTGAAAAATCCAATACTGAAACAGAAATGAATTTATTAAAATTCTGAAAGATTATTGATTGACCGTGTGTATAGATGAATGGAATATGGTTCGGGTGCGGTCAAAAAAACTCAAATAGTAGATAATTATACTATTTTATTGAGCCAACGTTTCGCCCCACGTTGCAGGGCTTCGTCAGGGCTAAACAAGATACAAACAGAAAGAGTTTTTGGTAAATAAATTTAATTTAAAACAAATTAATCTTATATAGTTTAATTTTTTACTATGTGGGTTTGATGAGGTCAAAAGAATATTCCTCCTCAATTATTCTAATTGATAATCGATTATTTAAAAATGAATTCTACTTAAAAAAGATAATAATATAAGATTGTAAGAAGATAGTCCGGTTGGCAGTCAATAAAACTAACAAAATAGTAAAAAAAGTAAGCTATTTATTGTTAACCAGCATTTCGCCCCGAAGAGCAACAATAAATATATAATATTTATATATAATATTTTGTAAATAAATATATTTACAAAAACAAATATGATAACTGATGATAGCAAAGATGATAACAATGAATAGTTTTCTTTTACTATTTTGGTACCTTTATTGAACTATCTTCCAATAATAATACAAAGTCGTTCATAAGGATTATTAGTAATTAGTAGTCATTATGATAAGAAAATTATTTGGAACCATTCGGGAATAAATACCACCAATTCCTAAGAGACCTTACCTTCAGCTTCGGTTTCATCTTAATCGAGCGTCTTGATTCTGTAACTCTTAGTTTTGACTTGGATGACTTTCTCTTCTTATAGTGAGCTGCCAGCCTCAGAGGTACGCTAGATCTGCGTTCCATAGATCCTAGGACAAATGATACGTTCTTAACCTCTTCCTCCTCCACTATCTCTGAATACGGAGGCGTTTCTTCCCCCTTCTTTGCTATGAATTTTGGCACCATGGGACTCTTCAGTTGTTTCAGTTGCTTTTGTCTATTCAACTCTTCTTGGAGGAGTCTAGCGTTGACCTCGGTTCGTTTTTCTATTTCTTTAATCTTCCTTTCGTTCATCTTTTTCATTTCCGATCTGAAAATGAATCATTATTTTCACTTTCAAAGCAATAAGTAACTCTTTTTTTTTTTTATTGTTTATTTATTGTAATTTACAACTACAAAATAATACAATA
>NW_027114863.1:493465-499450 GCF_000696795.3 Halyomorpha halys
AATCTGGACAAACGACTGACATGGACAGGAAACTGCTCGACGATTCCGACTATTACAACATTTACTTGACAAACGGTCCAAACTTCCAATCCATTACAAAAGACTGATCTACATGACTATTATAAGGCCTATTTGGACATACGGAGTTGAGCTATGGGGCTCCACTAAACCATCTAATTCCCCTCGAATCCAATCCTTACAGTCCCAAATCCTTCGTAAAATCCTTAATGCTCCTTACTTTGTCACAAATCAAATCATCCGTCAGGACCTCAATGTCCCCTACGTTGCCGATTTGGCCAGAACCAGATACCAATCCTTCCATAATAAACTTCCCGACCACCCAAACCAACTCGTTTCTATCGTGGCTTCTCCTTCACTACCTAATAATCCTCCTAGACGTCTGAAAAGTAGATGGTCTCGAGATCTTCTCCTTTAAAAATGTTTTTGGAGTTGTCAAGATTCTCCACATGTTTTTATCATGTCATAATATCACTTACAGCAAATTTACTTGATGTGTATATATGTATACAGTTGTAAATATCAATAAATAAATTATTAAAAAAAAAATATATACGAAAATGAAATTCCGTACCACTACATCAATCACAGGGGGCTCAGTACTTTGTAAGAAAGTCCTATTTCTAAAACAATGGTTGTGCAACGAGTTGATTTGTTCATAATTCTTAGGGTCGATAATATTTTTTTCCCCTAATTGTTACAATACAAGACGAAATCAAATCCAACCTGCCTGTCTCAAACCAGTTTGTTACAAAGGCACTGGCAGGACCTGCGGGTTTCACCGTAAAAAATAGTGGTCAGCCTAAAAATCTATGTTGGGAGCACATCTCTTTCCACAGAACACTCTAGGTCCAACAAAATCCTTCTCATCTCAGTTTTAATCTGATGTTCGTAGGAGGCTAAAAACTGCCAAGATCACAAAAAGGTTGGAATATTAAATGGCGTCCAACATTCTTCTCACAGCGGTTGTGATTTAAGTTAAATATTTAAAATAAAGCGTCACTGATTAAAAAAAGAGGAATTTAAAAATGATATTTCTTTGCAATCATTGATAAAAACATTTTCATTCTGGAAAAAAAGATCTTTGCCGTGACCAGGATTCGAACCTGGGTTATTGCGGCCACAACGCAATGTCCTAACCACTAGACGATCACGGCTGTCCAGGAGATGCAGAGAAACTGGAGTACTAGGGATAATGGACCGTGAAAGAAGCATCAGAAAGTAGATCCGTGATTGAGAGTCTGATTCCGAAACCAGTTTTAGCTAAAGGGAGACCAATATGTTAATGGGAATGGGACATCTTTAATTGGATACTGTTATTAGTATTAGCTGTAGGAATACAGAGGGCGCGCAGGTCAAGGTGTGGGCCAGTCCTTTTAGTCAATCCAGATAGTACAAGAGCCTGCTAGAAAAAAAGTCACTAATTTTACCCACATTTTATTGAAAACTACATATAATTACTTTAATGATAATTACAAGTCAAAATTGATGAGTCCGCCATGTACAGTTAGGAGGCATGAAAAATGGCGGCCGTTTCAAAATCTTAAAACAAAATTATTTTTCATTCGGAGCTCCATACTATTAACACTCCATACCTATAACACTAGAAAACCTATAGCACCTATATAGAATTTAGCCCTATAGTACATTTAAAGTTGAGTAAATTTGCTAAAATATGAGACATAATAGACATATTTTCGTTCAATAGTTCGTGAGATATAGCTATTTAAATTGCAGAATTTCATGAAATATATAAAATTAGAGTATAATATTAGAGGCACTTGGCTGTTAAACATGTTATCTGACATTTAGTGTGATTTGAAGATTATGCTTTCGTGTAAACGTGTTTTATCGTGACAGCAGCTTCACCATCTCTAGATTACTATCATGCAAGACTTATTGCGCCAATGCTACCATAATGGAACAAGATCCCAAGAGGATAAAAAAGTCAGTTATTTTACCCCAATTTTTTATTACTTTCATAAAAACTATGCATAATTACTAGTCAAAATAAATGAGTCGGCCAAGTATAGGTTGAGGAAATAAAAAATGGTGTCTGTTTCAAAAACCTTAAAAAACATCAATTTTTAATCAAAGCGATAAAAAAATATATATATATTTTCATTCAGAGCTCTATATCCTAAAAAGTAGGAACAACAAAAGAAACCCTAAGAGAACGCCAATTAAAAAATAGTATATTTGCTAAAGTATGAGCCCTAATAGAGTTATTTATGTTAAATATTTTTCAAGATATAGCTTTTTAAAAAGCAACATTTCATAAAAATATTGCATGGAACGTGATATATCAGTCAATAGTTAGTTAATTTATTTTGAGAAATCTATATCTCAGGAATTATGTGACGTACAGATGTCTATTAGCACTCAAATTAAAGCTAGTTTAATGAGCTACATAGTAGTTTATGATGTTTTTCTTTGTAGGAGTAATAGTTTACATGAAATTTGCTAAAATAAATTGATTTATAGTTGTCCGGACAAACTTTCATTTGCCAAATTTATATTCATATGTGAATATCATAAAAACTACTACCACTACGAAGATAAGTATCATAAACTACTTTATAGAAAGTTAAATTTCCTTTATTTTGAGTGTTGGCAGACATATGTGCGTCTTATGGATCTAGAGATATATTTTTCAAAAATCCAACATTTTATACGAACAAATAGAAATTTACATTTTGTGAGTTTATTTTGTCAAATATCATAAAAACTACTACTCCTACAAAGATAAACATTATTAACTATTTTGTAGTAAATTTAACTAGCTTTAATTATCGTGCTAATAAACATCTGTACGTCACATACTTAGTTTAACAAGATATAGCTCGAGAACTATTGGACTTAAATAGCTCTTTTAGGGCTAATATTTCAGCAAATTTACTCTACTTTAAATAATGTTATGTCTCTCTATCTTATTTTGCCTAAGGTGAAGTTTATACTGTACGATATCAACACATTATATCCACAAGGCAGGAGAAGATAATTTCATGTATTATATATGTATGAACTAATGTTATAATTAATTCATAATGAAGGGTACGAAAAAAAAAAAGAAAAATAAGTCTTAGTGGGGCGGGTCCGGCCGGGAAGGATGGCCTTTTTCTGTGTTCTGATCTCCGCTTGCTAGGCATGTCGTACATCGATTTCGTCCAATATTATTTTGCCTTTCTATTATGGGGAAGAAATATCGAAATAAAATTAGACTTTATTTAGTAGGCTTTGTGGATTAGGTTTTTATTAGCTTAAAGAGGACGCTAAATAGTTTGGAAAATATTTAGAAAAAAAAATGAATGGAACTTACTAAAATTTAGTACCGAAATATATGCCTCCTCACTAAATTTTACCTGTAGTTTTGGTAGATAAAATCTCCATTTCTCATTAGAAGGGCCATTTTCAAATTATACTGATCAGCCAGTCTTTGTAAATATCTCATTTTTTCCTCCTCATAATCGCCCAACCTTTCATAGAGATGACATGATTGTTTCTCTTGCTGGAGGCTCAGCTCATCCTGGAAAAATTATGTATTATGAACATATTCGTAAAATTTTAATTGAATGCATATTATTTATATAAAATATAAATTCAGTCATACATAATAAATTTATGTTACTAGAAAAAATGTGACTAATTTATTTAATTATAGAACGGTGAAGATTAATATAATTTAAACAACTAGTACAGGAAGTAAATATAGAATAAAATCACAATAAAAAAGTAAAAAAGATAAATAGGTAGAATATTAAAAATAAATATTAGGATTTTACAACAATTAAAAATTTAAAAAAAAAACATATATGCTTAACCAAGAAATAATACGGGTGGAGCGCAGAAACAATGAATAAGGAGAATTAAGTAATTTTTTAAATTCCGACGTTTTGAATCAGATTGGAAGCTCCCATCAGGGCTGCTATAGGGCTGGAAAATTTAAGTAGCCTTAATTTAATTAAAAGGCCTCATTTACAGGTCTAATGCAGCACGAATTTTTGGCATTAAATAAATAATTGACCCTATTTTTTTTTTTTCACCACCATTTGTACATCTAATCAGATCCCATGCGCCTGATAGAACTGGGTTCTTGGTGAATATAAATGGATTTAGAGACCAGTCATTGGTTTTTGTTGGAGGCCGTAGGCTTGAGTTGGAAGTGTTGTCAAAATCAAAAGAATGATTTAATGATAATAATTTTTTAATTCTCATAAAAGATTAGAACTTTTATTCTATAATTTTTTTTCTTTTATTTTTTCACGTACGTGTTGACTTGTTTAAACATCAGAAATTATCATTAATTAAAAACCTGCCCTAAAACCAAATGTTTTTCTGTAATATAATTCATTGTCTGTCACTATTATTTCAGATTACATGAACCCCTAACAAAATTATTGCATCATTTGAATTTTTATCTCCAAAATTATGCTATAGTCCAATACAGATGATTATTTGCTGATACGTTAGATAAGGGTTTGCTCCTAAACAGAATCATTAGACAACAAAAATTGGTTCTGTGTATAGTGCATTTGTGGGTCAAGATTACAGTTATGGATAAATATAAAGTTGACTATTATAGAGCAGAGTCGGGCGGATTATCGTCTTGTAGATTTGCAGCTACAGCCTTAGTGAGAGTTGCGGGGATTTCAGGAGATGGTAGAGCATGTAGCTCTTCTGGCGGGCCAACTTAAGTCTCTCCCGAACGTGACTGGAGAAGGTAAGGTGCCTATCCAGTGTGATGCCCAGGTAGAGAATGGAGCTGGAGATTCGCTGGTCGACTTCATCCACTTTGAAGGTGGTAGGCAGTGGCTTCTTTCCATTTTCCAACGACATCACGATGGCATCCGTTTTGCTGGGGTTCAACCTAATCCCAATACTTTTAACCGCATTAGTGATGGTGGCTGCAGCTTCTTGAGCGTGGGTTAGGGCTGTCTTGGCATTAATGCTGGAAGCATAGATTCCGATGTCGTCTGAATAGGCTGCTACCACTGCCTTTGGGTGTTCAATGACTACAATAGGTGCCGTAAAGACGACAAATAGTACTGGACCTAGTACCGATCCCTGAGGTACTCCGCAGGTGGCGGGGACTGGAGGGGAGAGGAGAGGCTCTCGCCAATCCGTACGACGAGGGATTTTCCACTGAGCTAGCTTTCGATGTGTCGGCATAGGGTGGCGGGAAACTTGAATTCCTCCTGTCGGGGGAGTAGGAGCGGATGGGAAACACTATGGAAGTCTTGGCTGCAATCTAATGATATGAAGGCCGTCGGACAGTTTTTCTTCACCTGCCCCATGGTGTGCGCTTGGAGCTTCGCCAGCTGGTGCGACTCCCCGTTGGAATCCGGTCTGCTGTGGTGGCATGACATTCTCCTCTCTGCAGTGTTCCATTAGGTGGTGGTTGATGAGCCGTTCAAACACCTTACTCTTGTGCGAGAGGAGACTGATCGGACCATAGTGCTCGGTCGAGTCTCCTTCTTCCCCGGATTGAGTAGAGGTACTACAATAGCTCGTTTCCATGCGGTGGGAAAGTACGAGATCCGCATGCACAGTTAAAGATGTTGAGTAGGAAGGGTTTACCCTTCCTATGAATTTCTTTTTAAAACAAATTAACTAATTTTAAGGTGTATGGTTTATATGAAAACTGTTCAACGTCTAGGAAAATTAATCAGGCATTAGGAAAATTAGTTAAAGTCCAGAATCAAACATAACGGATAATCAATGGTGGAGTAAAATGGACTCCAATAACAGCTATGAAACTCAAAGGAGATCTCGCGCCACTTCAGGAGTGAAAGAGATCTGCTCTTTATCTATTTTTTTTTTTTAATAATTTATTTATTGATATTTACAACTGTAAACATATATACACATCAAGTAAATTTGCTGTAAGTGATATTATGACATGATAAAAACATGTGGAGAATCTACCCATTGATAGAACTCCAAAAACATTTCTAAAGGAGAAGATCT
>NW_027114863.1:499500-507955 GCF_000696795.3 Halyomorpha halys
CTTTATAGTCCATTAAACTAGCTTTAATTTGCGTGCTAATAGACATCTGTACGTCACATAGTTTCTGAGATATAGATTTCTCAAAACAAGTTAACTAACTACTAATATTTCAGTAGATTTTTAAAAAAGTTTGCTTTTCAAAAAGCTATATCTCGAGAACTATTGTACATAAATAGCTATTTTAGGGCTGATATTTCAGCAAATTTACTGTACTTTAAATAATGTTGTCTAAGATTTTCTAGTGTTGTATTTAGTTTTTAAGATATAAAGCTCCGAATGAAAAATTTATGTTTTTTAAGGTTTTGAAACAGCCGCTATTTTTTTATTCCCCCTACCTATAATTGGCAGACTCATCAATTTTGATTAATAATTTTACCTAGTTTTCGTTAAAGTAATAAAAATTTGGGTTGAGATAACTGACTTTTCTTCTTCCCGGCTCTTGTATAGGAGTATAATTAGTTCAAACAGAGAAGTCATTCCACAGATTTATTATTACAATTGCGTCCATTAGGGGTACGACTACTAGATTTTAAACTTTTAATTTTTTTTTTTCTGAGTTCAGTCGTTCAACATTTCTAATACTACATCCAATTCATATTTTTGGATTATATGGGCTACTAATAAATACATCTTATTTCTCTCTATCTTATTTTGCCTAGGGTAAATTGATGGATGATGTTGTGGAGAAGTTGGAAGAGCTGATGAATGCATCGGAGCGTATCCGACTACCAGAAGATCTTAGGAAGGACCTCATCATGTTGTTCAAGAGACTCTTGTGCAAACTGAAGCTCGGATCGCTTGAAGCGGAAGACATCATCAGCGATGTGTGCTCACTTGAGAAGTGCATCAAGATGAACAATGAAGAAGCACTTAGGAAGATGACGAGTGAACTGATAGAAAAATACAACCGAAGTAGCAGCTGCACGATTCAAGGTGACCACTGCGTCAGGGCTACTCGCGAAGAAATGCGAACAATAAAGGAATAACGGAAGTGGATTAATTTTTATATTTGTTTAATAAATTTATTGGTTATGTGATCTGTTGTTTTTATTTACGAAAGGTGAATTATGCAAAAAATCCTGGAAAAACTCCCATTAAAACGCCTCTATCCATTCCTTGACTCAAATTAGTTACTCCTGACCACCAGTTTGGGCTTAGAACATCAATAAAAACAAAGCCATCGTGTGGTATATGTCATTTCTTCAACCATGGGCGTAGGCGGGATTTCGCCAATGGGGGGGAGAGGCAGACCACAGCCCATTACATACATATACGTACATAATACACGTACATACATGTACTCCATTCTAAAACGTTGGGTAAAAGAAAGATATCTAATTCCGCATTTCAAGAAATATCACCGTCATTTTATATCTTCTTCATATTATATCTTCACAAAATTCAATTATTACTTTTTAAATTTTTATTACTGTCTTAATTTAAATCGTTAACTTAACTTTTCTGGGTTTACCAATGGGTCAATGAAAATTTATGGCAGTTTTGCACTTATCACTGATGATTTGTTGGACGCCACCATCTGTTCCTGTCATTATCTTCCTAATTATAGCATGTTTCTGGCTACATAATAAGTAACTAAAAAAAATATATAAACATGTAACTGGCAGTACACTTTTATGAAATATTGCTTTTTAAAAAGCTATAACACGAAAACCATTGAACATAAAAAGCTCTATTAGAGCTAATATTTCAGCAAATTTACTCTGCTTTAAATAATGTTTTTTTTTTCTGTCAAGGTTTTCTAGTATTTTTTGTAATTTTAAAGACATAGAGCTCTGGATGAAAATTTGTTTTTCATTTTTTTTAACGTTTTGTAACAGCCACCATTTTTTATTCCTCCTACCTACACTTGGCAGGCTCGTCTGTTTTGACTAGTAATTATACATAGTTTTTATTAAAGTTACTATCAATTGTAAGAATTTTCTTCTTTCTCCAAAGCGAGGAAGTTGGACATTTCAAGTTTTTAAAAGGAACAACCCCCTATCCATATTTCGAAGCGTAGACAGAAACCTTTATTGCTGCATTTAAATGTTATCTCATCATAATAACACTGCGTTTTAAGTATACTGCAGTGAAAACTAAATTTCTAAACAATATATAACATTATTATTATTTTATGGGCACAACAGACCATGGAGGGCTAAGTCCTCGCGCGATGTATTTACCAATATTAGGATGTAATATTCCCAGTATTAGGAAGTATATTGCGCGTTTCTTGACGTGTTTTTTTTCGCAGGGTGGGTTCGTCACTCCCACGCCTATTTGTTGTGAGTGCCACCCATTGGCTAACGGGCCTCACAAATGCCCGGGAGGAGGTTGTCAGTGAGTTTTGCATTATTTTGTACTTGAAAAAGTCCGGGTGGGATCAGGATTTGATCCGACAACCTGTGGATTGGTAGACTGGCGCGTTACTACGCTGCAACCACTGCCACTATAATTTATTTATTGTTATATATTGTTTATATTAAATTTATGAACAATATATAACAACCTTCCATAAATAATTTATTTATTTGATTCACCATCTTCTTTTCAAACGTGTCAGAGGTTCATCAGCCAGCGAACGTAGAAAGTGAGATGAGTAGGCTAGGTCACTTTAAAGGTCCACTTTAAGGTTCACTTTAAAGGTCCTATCAGAGAAATAAGAACGGAATAATAGGAAATATGAAGGGGAAAGGAATTTACGGAAGATAGAGGAGAGGTGCGGCTCCCCCCTAGATTTTTTGGACCCAAGAAAAAAATAAAAAAATAAAATAGTGAGCTAAATAGTTTTTTTTTTCTGAAAACATGCTATAATTAGGAAGATAATCACAGGGACAGATGGTGGCGTCCAAAAAATCATCAATGATAAGTGCAAAAATGCCTTAAATATTCATTGAGCCATTGGTAAACCCAGAAAAGTTAAGTTAACGATTTAAATTAAGTCAGTAATAAAAATTTAAAAAGTAATAATTGAATTTTATGAAGTAGAAATAAATTATGGTGGTGTTTCTTGAAATGCGGAATTAGATATCTTTCTTTTATCCAACGGTTGTGGTCTGCCTCCCTCCCCCCATGGCGAAATCCCGCCTACGCCCATGGTGGAAGATATGAGATATACCACACGATGACTTTGTTGTTGTTGATGTTCTAAGCCCAAATGTTTGACTCAGATGAGGAGTATAAAATCCTATTTCCTAAAAATGTAAATATCAATCATAATCGTTTGTTTTTTGTTTTACGGTTTTCGAGTTATTCCAATGTATTCTCAAATGTATTTATCATTGATAATAAAAAATCTCCAAACAGTCTCACGCTGTTTTTTTCTTGTAACTTTTGTCATTGCAGTCATTCTCAAGGATATATTGATTAACAATTTCAATTACATTCTAATCACTATAAATTATTTTGAAACAACATTCTGAATCATAAATTATCCTTCCTTATATATAATGTGACAGCTAACATTGTTATTAAAATATTACAGGCTATTCATTCTGCCTTTGCCAAATTTTATCATGCCAGTCAATAACCATTATAACATAATCAAATTAGGGAAGGCTATGTTCTAATCAATTAATTTGTATCTTAATGTGTTAAATTACACATTATCAATACAATTTCACTTTATATTCAGTTGTAAAATAGGTTCGTAGCGGTTTTTACTGGTGATTTCAATAATAACTTCTTCTACATGTTGCCATCCTTCAGGTAACTTGTTAATTTCCTCCTTCCAGTACTTCTCAGATTTTTGTGCAATAAACTCCTCTATGTGCGTTTTGCATTCCTGAAGCGAATTAAAGTGTTTCCCGTTAAGAGAGTTTTAAATGGCCTGAAATAAGTGAAAATCTGTTGGGGCAAGGTCTGGTGAATAGAGTGGGTGGGGATAATATCCCAGCCAAACTCCAAATATTTCTGCCTGGTCTGCAAAGACACGTGAGGACGGGCGTTATCGTGATGGAAAACTATGCCTTTGCGATTAGCCAATGCTGAACGCTTTTACTCAACCGCTGCCTTTAACTGTTTCAACTGGGCACAATTCTGCAATATCCTGTGTCGTAGAGTGAGGGATGGCTGTGATCAATCATCAATCGTTGAAGGAGACCCGAGCGCTTTGCGTCTTCAAAGTCAAAATTTCCAATTCTGAACCGAGCAAGCCACTTACGGACTGTGATTTCTCTTTCCGGTATCATCGCTACACACACACTGAAAGTTTTGTTAACTGCCTGTTCAACGGATTTTCCTTTTCGGAAATAAAAAATCATTAAATGTTGAAAATGAATTTTTTTCTCTTCTATCTCGAGCAAGTAAAATACCACTTAAAGATAAGGAATCTCGGTTGAAATTGATGAATAAAAGCATGTTAACTAATCCTTTTTTAGAATATGTAAACATTATTGACCAAATAAATATTATTTTATAAATATAGATAGGAATAAATTGAAATATTGAAAAACGCTACGTACTTATTTTACAACCCAATAATTCTATTCTGTTCACTGTTCATTACAATCAGTCACTTTATGAACGATTCTCCTCCTACAACCAACTAGAGTCTGTATTACGAAGCGTCAAAGACAACAAGGCGTCAAGACGAGACGGAATCCCGTATGTACTCATGAAGATGCTCCCTAGGAAGGGTAAAGCCTTCCTACTCAACATCTTTAACTCGTGCATGCGCATCTCGTACTTTCCCACCGCAAGGAAACGAACTATTGTAGAACCTCTACTTAAACCGGGGAAGAAGGGAGACTCGACCGAGCACTATCGTCCGATCAGCCTCCTCTTGCACATGAGTAAGGTGTTTGAAGGGCTCATCAAGCACCACCTAATGGAACACTGCAGAGAGGAGAACGTCATTCCACCAGAGCGACGTTTAGGTGCAAGAGGTCATGTGCAAGAGGAGGCTGATCGGACGATAGTGCTCGGTCGAGTCTCCCTTCTTCCCCGGTTTGAGTAGAGGTACAGGTAGCAGCCTATGCGGACGATTTCGGCATCTACGCTTCCAGCATTAATGCCAAGACAGCCCTAACCCACGCTCAAGAAGCTACAGGCTCTTCCATCTACTGAAATTCCATCTCACTAATGCTGAAGCTGCAAATCCGCCCGACTCTGCTCAATGGTTTTTAATGGGCTGAAGGCCTGTGCCAACCCGCTCTTCAGAGAGATCGGCCCTCTACCAAGACCTGGGAGGTGACGTCCTCGCCGAGGGAAGTACTCCGGGCTCTGCAGCTTGAAGTCACCACACCATCACCAGCCGGAATGGTCCCTCTCCATTCTCTGTTAGCCCTCAGTTACTATACCACCAGTGTATACCCTTCTTCAGCGGACATTGTAATTAATCTTATAATATTGTAATTTGTATTTTGTATATATATATATATATATATGTATTTTATATTATTGTATTTAAAAGAGGTTTTGAAAATAAAAAAACAACACACTGTTTGACCTACCTCAACATACCTTTTTTGTCATATTCTCATTATATTTCCAATTTTATTTTAGTTCATTTATTCATTTTAGCACAAAAATATTACCAAATTTAAATACATATTATTTATCTTATATATACACATTATTTTTATTTATTTATTCAATACCAGATTGGCCTGGTGGGCCTTACATGGTTAATGCAAGAGGTACATTTTTTAACAATTGATTACGGGGCGTACAGTGTCATACAAATGTTACAAAATAAATCGATTAAAATAATAATTCTTAATAAAAGATAAAAGTAAAGTTAATAACAAAAACAATGACATTTATGGATTTAACAAAATTAATAATTGACTTCTAATGGAAAAAAGTGAATTTAAGAAAAAAATGAAGTGAGAAAAAAAAAATAAGAAGTTAAGATAAAATAAAATTTTAGACTGACAATAACAGAAATGATAAATATAGAACTTATAACAGAATGTCCAGCAGCAGCCTGGGCTTCAGTCTTCGGGTTGAGGTTGGGTTTCCCCTCACTGCTCCTTTACCTGTCGGTAACTGGGAGTGGAACTTCATTAACCTTTTTTTGATGTAGTCCTCTTTTGTCTCTATTTGTAATTGATTCTTACAAACGAAGGAGCAGCCACTGCAGTTCTTATGACATTATTTTGAAAAGATTGTGATTTTTTTCCTTTTCGTAAAGAATGCCGCTCCCCAGACTTCACTGCCATTCATCAGCAGTTTTAAGCCATACATTTTCTTAAAAGTAAGAATAGTTGTTTCTGGTTTTAATTTTGATTTTCTATTTAGGATAGGATATAGCATTGCGTAGGTTTGAGATAGTTTGGTGTTGATATGGTGGTTCCAGGCAAGGCGGCGATCGAGGTGAATCCCCAGGTATCTTACTGATTCACTGGCAGGATTCCATTTTATATGTTTACCTTTGAGGATCAATTCTGGTGGGTCTGGTGGTCGTCTGAGAGTAAAAACTAACGTACTAATGTACTTCGTAGATTTTTCAATGTTCTGACTAATCAGCCATTTATTACAGTCTTGTTCTAGTTCATTAAGGTGACTTTGCAAAAAATTTCTAGCCATTATTATGTCCATCATGTTGAGATAACACTGCTGATGCGTCAGCATAGCTATGCAGGTATGTGTGGACTGATTGATGTCGTGAACATAAAAGTTGAACAGAATAGGAGAAAGGACTGAGCCTTCTGGAATACCGGCATGGATTTATTTACACACATTAGGATCACAAATTAATTTTGATTAAAATTTCAGCATAATACTGGTTCACATTTCTTATATGTTATTTGAAATTAACACAATAATTAATATTTTTCGATATATAAATAGCTTCCAGCATTTTTTCTTTTAAGTTATTATTTTCATTTCAAAACTTTATTTCTTATATTGAAAATAAAAGTGTGAGACTATCTGAATAATATCTGATAAACAAACCTGTCTCAAACAAGAAATTTAATTATATAGAAATGTATTTATTTTTAATCAAATGTTTTTTAGCTACTATGATCGTATACATTTTTAAAATCCAAATGTAATGCACATCTAGATCTGTAGAAGGATCGCCTTTAAAAGCTTCATCTCGATAAGATTTATTGTGGCAAGATTACGCCGACATAGCTGCGGATGATTTTCATTAAACTCCTACTGTTCTGTTCCTATGGGTAATGTGATTCTGAATAACCTGATGCCTTGCTTAATAAACGTACTGTCTAATACAAAAGGTATTTTTTTAATCATGCTATTATTTCACGATATTTGCGCATAGAAACAAACTCTTATTACTTTATAAAGTAGTAGAGTTTTGTGAAATTCAAAATATTAGTTTGAATTATACGGCAGTAATTAATTTAATTTTTGCACAATTGGGGATACCGGAAGTTATTTTCTCAATCCGATGAGAATGTGGATTTCCATCGTAAATGGCGCTTTCATAAAGTTTCAAGGCTAGTCTCTGAACATGTATTATAAATGTTTGTGTAGTGAATTTAAAGTGTTAAGTATATAAACCTCGAGCATCAACACACCGCTGCAAGCGTTATTCCCAGATTTATAGAAATGTTTTGCACTGGAGGCTTTTAAAGAACCTCGTCGAAGATCCGCTGTGTCGAATCGCTTCCTTATCAAGTCTTTCCGATTCGGAGAAATGAAGTCGGTTAGACGTTGGTCGGGATTGCGTCAGTGTTCAAATCTTTGGAAACTCAGTCTGTTCAGGGCTGAACCTAAAAGGTTCTAGGTGAGAATCCTTATAAAAGGATAGATGAGGGATCTTTATGTTAATGTGCCCAAGGGAGCCATCTAGGAGAACAATGACAACCAGTTCTGATAGGGATAATCCCTTAAAGTTTAAACCTCGGATGCAACAAGGGACCGGTCCCAATCTGTAAAGCCCTAGAGGAGAGAGGTCCAGCGAGTGTAGCAATGGAGGCAACCAGCATGGAGGTCGGCACGTCTCAACAGGTGACCACTCCCAATATTGGGTTCCTGCCGCTCACACAAAGTAACATAGCATCTTTCATCTTTTAGCTAAACACAAACACGGTGACCGATCATTATCATCATTTCATCCCAACAATAACTCCCCAACGTCTAAATTTTATTTAACCAAATCACTAACATTATTACAATAACTTTGGCTTACCTCACCCCTCTCTCTACTACACATTTCAATTTCTTCTCAATATATTACTTTATTTTTATCAATCATTTTGTTATAACTAAATCCTAATTACATATTATTAATTTAAAATGCTTTAAATAGTTTTATTGGTTTATGATTATCCATTATCCATTATGATTATGATTATCTAGAATAGTACGAGCAAAGTAATACAGTTTTCGTTTAAGTAAGTACCAGGGACAAGTCCTCATAGGTAGTTACAGTCCCCACAATCATGCACGGTCTCAGTTTAAGGCAGTGGCTGGGAACATGTCCCCACAATCATGCACAGTCTCAGTTTAAAGCAGTGCCAAGGACCAAGTCCCCACAATC
>NW_027114863.1:512296-528347 GCF_000696795.3 Halyomorpha halys
TGCCAGGGACCAAGTCCCCACAATCATGCACAGTCTCAGTTTAAGGCAAAGCCAGGGACCAAGTCCCCACAATCATGCACAGTCTGAGTTTAAAGCAGTGCCAAGGGCTAAGTCCCCACAATCATGCACAGTCTGAGTTTAAATCAGTGCCAAAAGCTAAGTCCCCACAATCATACACAGTCTGAGTTTAAAGCATTGTCATGAAGGTTATTATGAAGGTATTTTTATGTTTAGTGAACAAAGCATTTACTTAATATATTTGAGAAATTAAATTTTATTTTTTTTGAATAGACGGCTTGAAACCAACGGCGGCCCCACCATCAACACTATTTCTCAATATTGTAAACATTTCGGCTGGTTCTCCAAACATCAGCTGCCAAACTATTCTACTTTGATTTCCCAATAACCAAATATTAAACAGAGGTTGCTGTTTTTTGGGACAACTCCACAGACATCAGCAACCAAACAATTCTACTTTCGAAGCTCAAAAAAGGCAAGAAAGATACTATGGCGTGATAATATGTATAGCTCTCAGTACGCTACATAAAACCCAATTTCTAAATTACCCGCCTCCAATAAATACCAACTGAAGTATCCTTTCATATTGTTCTTGGTCAGTCGATAGCATGAGTAGTTTTATTCATTTAATTTCATTTCTTTTGTACAAGTTAATAAAGTAATTTTTGTTTCAGACTCTACATTTCCACCACGTCGTTCCAGAGATCAAAGATGGCTGGTTTCTACACCATGACAACCCACCTTGCCGAACATCGCTAGCCACCATCGAAATTATGCCAACACTGGCACAGTCGCAACCTAGCTCCCAGACTTTTGTTTCACCGAATCACACAGACCTTATCCAAGCAGCTTCGGCGGGGTCCCTTAAATGCCTTCCCCACGAAGAGTTCCAGAGAACCTTTGAACAATAGAGAAAACGCTGGCAGTTTGTGTTGATGGCCGAGAATCATATAAACCATAAAACTTTAAGATCACTTAACAAATATGTTTAGTACATTTTCAGTTCTGCGACCGGTGTTGAAACTTTGTCGACGGAACATGTATAAATTCCAGCTCATACATTCTGTTGCATTTAGAATATTTATAATCTTTATAGTCAACCGTTAACTAATTTATTGACTAGTTTGCCTTGGAAAGCTGTATGGCAACAATTATTTAACTTTAATTTAATTTCTCCAACATATGTTATTAACCTAGACCAAAGAAATTACAAAATGGCTTAAAATTTTTCACCACAATACCTCACTATGACTAATTCATTCGGAAGGACAAATTCCTTAACTGAGGAACCGCTTCCAATCTTGGAGGAACTTACGAGGTTCCTAAAATTTTACCTTGATCCCGGTGAAGCCAAGCGAATTCAGAAAATTGCAAAATACCACGTTAACCACCCGGATGAGGATATCAAAGGTTTCGTTAAGGATGTCCTTAACACCTTAAGCGAAACCTTACAGTTGGACAGGCGCGGACTCATTGAAGCCACCCAAAAATTAATCCAAGTATATAATGAGCGGATGAAAAAAGCTGAAGACAGTGATCCAGTTTGTAACATTTATAATAATTGTCTTACCCAATGAAAACTAAGCACATCTTTAGTTTTCGAGTCCCCACCTCGCTTCCTCAATAAAAAAAAACTTATCATCCAGGCAGTGGTTATGTGGGAATTAGATCAATTAACTTCAAAGTATAAAATACTTAAATTATAAATGTGCTTGGTCTCCATTGGTTTGAAAACTTCGCGTTAGTTTACAAAAGGATTAATAATAATTTAACAATCAAACTCTATACAGAAATAATACTGAATTATTTTGGAGGTGGCCATAGGGAGGGGGATACTACAGTTGCAAATAGGGAACCTCTGGGTTATGAAAAGATTGTGCCCCCTCTATTTGATCAAACGTCCGTCAAACGTGGGTCGTCCGTAGCCGAGTGAGTTAACCCTTCGTAGGGGGCGGTCAAGGATTCTCAAAATCGGGGCGCGGTGAGCCCGACAGGCACACGATACATAAAAATTCGTCCCTAATCCTAGTCCCTAAATCGCCGTATTTAATCAAACCAAAAATTACCGATCATCTTGAGGATATAGGCAATTAGGGAAAAATATAAAATAAATTTAAAACATTTCTTATTTTTTATTTAGGTACAGAAACCAAAAAGAAGTCAAAATGCGGAATTCGCATATCATGGTTATGAATATAAATCAAAATAGGACCTTTTATCCTCGAAAAAAAATTCAAAAAGGGGTCAGAAATGAAGTTGAAATGTGTGGAGACAGAAATAAGTCGGATTCATCGTCCATCAAAGCCGATAAGGATCGCAAGAACAGGCTGAAAAGCATGTTGCTTAGAGTGGTTTCGCATGAGGGGCAATTGGTTGCATTTCACACTGGAGTAGTTCGTGAGCCGATGTATTCCTGTTTCCACCATGCAATCACAATATCTGGACCGCTTTTGGAGGTGGGGAGGGGTTGATTTTTGACGATCATCTGACGGGAAGGATCTTGAGACGAATTTTCAAGGAGGTGTGAAGGCCGGATTTCAGCTGGCTTCTTCGCTGAAGTTGTCCGATAAACAGTTCATGTGACAATTCTTTGGGGAAAACTCTACTTGAAATTCATCCTAATTGATTTCCGAGGTGAATAACCAAGGAATTGATACTTCTCAAGTTCAACATAGTGTGGAGAACAATCATTGGCCATCGATGTGTATTTCGTTGCACGTTGTATGTGGCGCATATTTGGTTAGCAGTGTCCCCTCCAGTTTTGTAAGCATTATAATAAGTTATGACCTCAGGTTTTTTTTCTCCAGTACTGTTATCAATGGCTTTGGTTCCGAGCACACAAGAAACCAGGGGTACGCAATGATTCTTGCATGTGACATAGGTTGCCAACACTTTTTCGTCGTTAAAACCAAAAAGGCCGGAATATTGTGGTCTCTCTATAGAATATTCCTATCAGAGAAATACTGAAATAATGATTGAAGAATTTAAAAAAAAATTAAGAGGGGCGATTAACCTGAAAGACACCAGAAAGGCGCAGTGAGCCTGACAGGCACACGATCCCCATTCATAAACGGTAATAGTACCTGAGGAACATGACTCTAACACAAGTATCGAAAACAGCGAAGTGCTTGACCTTAGGTTTGTAACGTAATCGTGCGCGGTGAGCCTGTCAGATCAAACCACGTGTGACGCCCTTTCTTGACGGCAGGAGGTAAACTGACTGGGCGGGTTGGAACCACCCCACAAAGTTAGGAAACTACTGGGAGGTAGGGGTCACACTCGGCCCCTTTTTGGAAGAGACAGCAAAAAAACGGAACCCTGTACCTGTCAAATCAGCCGCGCCCGATGCAGGGATAAAGCACTAGATTTGACTGCCTCGTTAAAGCTGCAACTGGACTGGGACCATTCCTGTGGTGGTCCCATGAAATAAAAATTTGACCCCTTACCATGGTTAGAATAGGGTGGTAGCCTATAGATAACCCTCTCTCCTCTCCATTTATGAAATTACCAGAAAAGTGGTCATAAAATAATTGGAGTCCTATATTGCCTAACCAAGGTTGGGGGTCAAAGTTCTTAATTTTGTGGGACCGCCACTCGATGAAAAAAGTCAACGTCCCAGGCCGGATTCGAACCGGCACCGCCAATAGACATCAAATTGGTAAGACTGTGTCTTAACCACTGAGCTACAGGCGGCCCAGACAGGACTTTATATATTGTTAAGATTTAAAATTTTATGATTATTAGAACAAACGATTATTTTAAGGTTGTGTATTTTTTTTGCAAAGAATGGGGAATTTTAGATCGTAAAGAAAAGAGGGTGGGAAAATGATTAAAACACTTTTCAATAGATTTCAGAAAACTGAAGCAGGTCTGTATATAAGAAGAAAAATGAGTTGTTAGTATTTGTCATTGGGATTCTTGTGCAGATTAAATAGAGCATTGAACTTATACTTATGGAGTAGAAATTTCGATTTTAAGTATAGATAAGATGTTTGGTACTGCAATGCCAAAAACAATTGGAGAATTTTAGAGCAGAGTCAGTCAGAAGAATAAAAGTACTTAAATAACTTTTAGTTCCTCACTTCTTGTCCCGGGCTAGGCCTTGATGAATCCTTGCAGAAAAGGACGAAATGTCAGTTTCAATTAAATAGTTTTTCTACATTTTGTATGAGGAGAAAATGGTAGGGAGTGCGGTCAGTAATAAGCAAAAATTTATTTATTAGTTCCAACGTCTCGGCCATAATTTAAGGCCTTCATCTGGGCTAAGGACAAAAAAACAAAATAATAAATAATAAGAAGTAAATGGAATTACAGAATAAAAAAAAAAAAATGAGTTGTTAGTTTTTGTCATTGGGGTTTTTGTGCAGATTAAATAAAGCATTGAACTTGAAACAAGAAACATAAGAAGATAATAGATAATATAGACACATAAGCAGTATTTAATAAAATGCATAATATAATATTAAAGATAAGAATGAAATAAGAAAATAATTTTGATATCAAAATCAACTAAATAAACATATGTACAAATTGGAAAAATATTTAAAATTTAAGTAATATTAAAATGATAAAGAAAAACGTATATGTGATTAATTAAATATTTAAGTATAATAACAAAGTTGAAAAAGTAGAGCTATAACAAAGCTATATAAGCTAAGAGTAATATGTAATATACATTACAGTAATATGATTCGGTGGTTGTGGGAGAAAGTATACTAGAAGTTCTGCACTTCCATTTAATCATTATGGTTATTAACATTGGCATTAATTAATTAATAACTTTTTACTTATTTGTGTTCATCAGTAACTATCTTCTCCTGGAATATAATCCACGATCAGCTATTAACTCATCATATTGTACTTTTTTGACAGCCATCCGGACAACCTTCAGTAGTTAAAAAATACAGTTAAATTTTTTTTTTATTATTTAACTTTTCCCATTCCTCAATTGAAAATAGGTATTGTTTTCCTAATTCCATGGTTCCTAAAAATTTTGTGTAGGTATGCTCAAATATCTCGGTATGCGGCAGTATAAGAGAAACCGCTGCAAAGGATCTGATAGAAGGACTTGACGCGATAATACCAGAAGCCAAAAGGTCCGATCTCAAGGTCCGAGCCAGTCACGTCTTGAAAGAAGATTTAGATGATTTTGTGAATGGATTTCAGGAAGATTTGGTCATTTTCATGGAAGAAAGGGAAATCGAGATCACCTCTAATTTAAAAGCTAAGTTGAATGTATTCAAAAACGAGCTTGTAGAGCTGAGTAAACAACTGAGGATGGTAACTAAATATACAATTTTTTATTTATTTTTTTATATTTTTCTCAACAATAAAATCGCTAAACCTGCCGAGGAAAATAGGCCGGTTTTAAACGGATCCGTTAAGATATCAATTAAATATTATTTTTAATGGAAAACATTAAAGAACATTTAGAATAAAATGATGTATTAAATTTTTTTTTTGGTTGGCTCTACAGACCATTTGGTCCCGCCTAAACCAGCCTTCTCCATGCCTGCCTATCTTGAGCAACTACTTTCCAGTTTGCTGCATGCAGCTCATTCACATCTTTGTTGATTCTGTCGGTGCATCTGGTGTTTGGCCTCCAACGAGGTCTCTTACCTACCTCACTGGCAATCATTTTTGTGTTGAGGCGTCCTTAACCTCCTTGCCTTTATATTGAGAGATATTGATTGACCAGTCTCTTCAAGCAGTTCACCGCTAGTTCTCCTCCATACATACGTTATAGTACAAGAGCCCAAGAGGAGAAAAAAGCCCTCACCCCACTTTTTGACCACATTAATGAAAACTATGTATAATTATTAGTCAAAATTTATGAGTCTGCCAAGTATAGGTAGAGGGAATAAAAAGTGGCGGCTGTTTCAACACGATAAAAAAAATTAATTTTTCATTCGGATAACTATATCTTAAAAGTAGCCATAACACAAGAAAACCTAAGAGAATGTCATTTAAAGTAGAGAAAATTTGCTAAAATATGAGCCCTAATAGAGTTATTTACGTTCGATAGTTCTTGAGATATAGCTTTTTAAAAAGCAATATTTCATAAAAATGTTGTATGGAACGTACTGAGTACGATCAGTAGTTAGTGAATTTATTTTGAAAAATCTATATCTCAAAACCATTTGACGCACAGATGTCTATAAGCAATCAAATTAAAGCTAGTTTAATGAGCTATAGTTTGTGACGTTTATTTTCGTAGGAGTAGTAATTTTCATAAAATTTGCTAAAATAAATTGATTTATTGTTTTTCAGACAAATTTTCATTTGTCAAATTTTTATTCATATGTGAATATCATAAAAACTACTACCCCTACGAAGATAAGTGTCATAAACTACTTTATAGTAAGTTAAATATCCTTTATTTTGAGTGTTGGCAGACACTATGTGCGTCTTATGGGTCAAGAGATTATTTTTTCAAAAATCTAACATTTTATACGAACAAATAGAAATTAACATTTTGTGAGTTTAGTTTGTCAAATATCATAAAAACTACTACTTCTACAAAGAAAAACATACTAACTATTTTATAGCACATTTAACTAGCTTTAATTTGAGTGCTGGCAGACATCTGTACGTCCAATGGTTTTTGAAATAAGGTTTTTCATAAACCAAACTTATTGTCCGAACAACTATAAATCAATTTATTTTAGCAAATATCACGAAAACTACTATTTCTACAATGAAATATATAGTATAAAGTAGTTTAATATAGTATAAAGTAGTTTATGACCTTTATCATAAACTACTTTATACTATATTAAACTAGCTTTAATTTCGTGCTAATAGACATCTGTACGTCGAATGGTTATTGCTATATGGTTATGGCTATATTTACATTATTATCCAAAAGAGTATAAAAGTGAATACAAAAACAAAATAAAATTTAGTTCAAACCCCACGTAGTCCTTGGGTGCACTTCTGCCCGAACATAAGGTTGTCTGATATTTCCTTTCCATCTCACCTTTCCCAGAAGTTTTAGGATGACACCTGCAACAACTCTCTTATCCAGGACGTGCTGAAGATTCGCTGCTACGAACTCCACTATATCTCCACTTCTAGTGTTAATGACCGTCTATTGAAGTAAAACACCATAATTTTGAAAAACAAAACATATATGACAACATTTCTCATATAGCGATATCCCGGTTCAAATAGTAAAGACAGAGGGCCTTTAAACTATTACCAATTCACATTGAGATATAGATTTCTCAAAATAAATTTACTAACTACTAATCTTTCAGTAGATTTTTAAGACATTTTGCTTTTTAAAAGGGTATATCTCGAGAACTATTGGACGTAAATAGCTCTATTATGGCTCACATTTTAGCAAATTTATTCTCCTTAAAATAATGCTGTTTTAGATTTTCGAGTGTTGTTGGTAGTTTTAAGATATAGAGCTCCGAATGAAAAATGTTTTTTTAAGGTTTTGAAACAGCCGTCATTTTTTATTCCCCCTGCCTATACTTGGCGGACTTTTCAATTTTGACTATTAATTATACCTAGTTTTCATTAAAGTAATCAAATATTGGGGTGAGATAACAGCCTTTTTTTCTTCCCGACTCTTGTACTATTACGGCTCTGGTCCCATAGTGTACGGAGAACATTCCGTTCCGATATGTGGATTCTGCTCCCTAAGCTACTTGTTAGATCCCAGTTCCTGCAGCTTTAGATCACAGCTGGCTTTATCCTGGCATTCCCTTCTGCCTTTTCCATGTGTGCTGTTTTTGTGTCCCCTAAATTATGATCCTTATCATTCTTTTTACCGAGTTATAAGATCTTGGAAAGACTTGGTTTCCTGAAATCCCACAATGACTTGGAATCAACTGTAGAACCACACCAGTGTCAGGTCGTAGAAGAGGGATTTACATTTCAAAACAGTATTTGATAGGATTTCCTTTGTGTTAGCTACAGCAAGGATAGCCACTTGAGAGTCAGCGAGGATAATAACATATCGGTCTTGCCTTCATGAAATTCAAAACGTTAATTGTTATTCCGAAATGTTTGAGGACCGTTATATAAAGCATCTGGGGCGGTGTGCACATCGTACAACGTTCACTTAACCCTCCCTCCTCACCAACACTGCGTTCAAATTAATCCACGCTCGTTTCAGATCTACTCATATTAGTCACTATGGCTATATCTTCCCGTCCTTATGTTCCAAATGATACTCTCACCTGACAGGTTGACTAACAGCAATTTCAACAGTTTTCTGAGAAGTACTAGTTTAATAATTTTCTCGGTGTAAAAATTTAACATTTTTCTTTTACTAAAGTACGGTAAAATATTACAGTTACCTAAAATTTATATCCTACTCTTAACCATTCATCCAATACAAAATTGTCATAGGATTAATATTGGAAATACCAAGAATGATCTTAAGCTATTACCCTGTAGCCGAAAAGCCTGTTCTAACAAACCACTTCTGTCTCTCCAAAACTGTACAGAGTATGTGTAGGTAAAACCCTATAATAGACATGCTCCAAAGTTCTGGAAAGTCAGAAGCGGTTTTTGGAAGAGACTTTTAATAGTTATACGAAATGTTAAAAATCAGAAATAAATTAGTCAATAATTGTAGTGACGAATAAATCTATCTCACTGACGAAACGTATAAATCGGTTCTATAATGTTCAACGATTCTCAAAAGTTTTTCTATCAAATTCCTTAAAAGGATATTATTTATCTAAACTTAAATTAAAAATTCTTTTCTCTCTTTTTAATACTATTTGATAATGTATCAATTTAATTTATTCCATAAACAACAAAAAGGAATAAGCTCAGGTTTTCGATAAATTTATCCTGCGGGATTTGAAAATGTGTCAGAACTTAGCAGCTTTATCTAGTGGGGCCTGCGAGATAAGATATTGTCTGTTTGGAAGGCAAATAAAAGAATATATATATTTATTTTAGTAGTAAGAATTTAAATAATTATTAATTTGAACGGCTTCAATTTATTATCTATTTTTTTTAAATATTTATTTATTGCTAATACTTATTGCTATTACAATTGCACATTATAATACATTTAGTAAATCTGATCCAAGTTAAATTGGAGTGTTAAAGGCGTGTAGAGAAACTACCCATTGGTAGCACACTAATGACATTTTACATTAGCTGGTCTCGTGGCCATCTTCATTTCAGGCGCCTCGGAGGATTGTCGGGAATGGAAGAGGATGCAAGATTAGAAACTAGGGGGTTTGAGTGGTTAGAGAGTTTATAATGGAAGGAGTGATATCTGGTTCGGGCTAGATCGGTTACATAGGGAACATTAAGGTCTTTATGTATGATTTGTGACAAAGTAAGGAGCATTGAGGATTTTACGAAGGATTTTGGATTGTAAGGATTAAATACGAGAGGAATTCGAAGGTTTAGTGGAGCCCCAAAGCTCAACTCCATATGTCCAAATTGGCCTTATTACAGTCATGTAGATCAGTCTTTTGTAATAAGTTTTATCTAAAATTAAATACATTTTTTATATTTTTATAGATGGTAAAATAATCTATTCGAAACAGGCCAGCAAAATCAATCTTGTCGTAGAAGCACTGTCCGAAGAAGACATTCCCGAAGATACGAAAAAAGAGATCAACAACTTGGCAGAGCAGATCATGAACATGCTCAAGAGCAATTCGAGGCTAACTGCTGGCGCGAAGGAAGACGTGAACAAACTAACCGAAAACGTGATTAGGCTTGCGGGACCCCCTGCGACGCCCCGTTTGAAAACCGCTCTTAAAGAATTGCAAAATACTCAAAATTTCCTGTACGGTAAAGGTACTAAAGAAAAAAGATGTTTTCAATAAACAATATTTTTTAAGACTTTTTTTTTAAAATACTGTTTCATGTTAGTGTCCTTCTATAGCACCGGAGGCCAACAAGTCGATTGCCGATCTCGCACGCAGTGTCTGTGGTGGAATTCCGCTTCCAAGCCATTATAGAAGTTATTATATTAGTCTAGGATATACACCTAATTAGTATTCCTTCGTTAGAGACCTGCAAACTATAACCACAAATTTTGACTTATCCTTAGTTATATGTTTATCGTTAATAGTTGCCTACGCTCAGCGGAGAAGGGGGTGAGTTGAAGGAAAATAATAAAAAATAAACATAATCGCAAAAGGAAAAAAAGATAAAACAATAAACAATTGCTCCTTAGGCGCCATGTTATTTTTTCTTGGAAATAACGAAAACCCCGAAACATTATGCCCTCAATATAACTAAAATATACCCCTATATAAACAATTGTTGAATTATGACCACTGGCGAATACCTTTACATGTAGATAACAGAAAACCTAGGGGTGTTACCTACCCACCTGTTGAATTATCGTAATATTCCGTGAACAACAACAAAAAAAACATAAGTAAATTAATACCTTGAAAGTAGAAAAAAAAACAGCTGAACTATATGTACAAAAGTTTAATAATAATAAGATATGTATATCAGAGAATGAAAAAGGAAAAAAAAGAATTCTTATCAATTAATAAAACAATTAAAACTTATAGGTTAACTTAAGTGCTTAACCTTAATAACTATTATTATATTATTTCAAAAATTTTTGAGACAAGGTAATTATTTATTAAATAATCAAAAATTAGTATCCAATTCTGTCTCAACACTTTATTTTTCAGTAGTCCAACGTTTCGGCCATTCTAGCCATCTTCAAGGACATCTTCAATACAAGCTCTTCCTCACATTAATTTAAAATTTCTTTTGCAGGCTATTCTGCCTAGGTCTGCTACACCACCATATAACAAACCAACTAACTAAATATAAATGGTGAGGAAGAGCTTGTATTGAAGATGTCCTTGAAGATGGGTAGAATGGCCGAAACGTTGGACTACTGAAAAATAAAGTGTTGAGACAGAATTGGATACTAATTTTTGATTATTAAATAAACTTAATAACTATATTTACATTATTATCCAAAAGAGTATAAAAGTGAATATAAAATAAAAACAAAATAAAATTTAGTTCAAACCCCACGTCGTCCTTGGGTGCACTCCTGGCAGAACATAAGGTTGTCTGTAATCTCTAATGATGTAATGCAGCAACTCTCCTATCCAGAACGTGCTGAAGATTCGTTGTTACGCACTCCACTATATCTCCACTTCTAGTGTTAATGACCGTCTATTGAAGTAAAACACCATAATTTTTAAAAACAAAACAAATATGACAACATTTCTCATATGGTGATATTCCGGTTCAAACAGTGAAGACAGAGAGCCTTTAAACTATTACCAATTCACATTGAACAATCTGTTCCAAACTGTCGCCTTCACAAAAACAAAACCCATTCGTCAAAAACATATCGCTCGTGTTTTTTATTTTACCATGGCAACCGTAATAAAACTCAGTCTTCCCATTAATGGTACGGTAACTAAGTAAATTCTAAATCTGTCTTCATCTGTAGCTACTTTGAATTAATAAATATTATTAATAATTATCCATGTTATTTTAATTCCCCTTAACGTGAATTTTTTGGCCCTTTAAGTAATTATCGTTATTTTTACTTAGGAAGTTACGTATTATATTTGGTACTGTATTTTTTATTTTTACGTGGGTGGTTTTTTATTATTGATATTTCATTTATATATCTCACAAAAATCTTCGGTAAATAGAAAATTTACGCAAACTCGACCTTGAATGAGCTAAATTCTTTACGAAGAAGGTTTGTTGAGACTTGTAAAAAAATAACATGAATAAATAACACTCATTTCCGATCGGATACGGCTGCTGTGGAAGGAAGATGCTGAGAAGACTCGAGGTTGATCCACTTTGGACAGTTAACATTCCCTTAGTGAATTCTGCTCATCACTCCTTGTAACAGCCGGGCCACATATCAACTGATTGCTCTGGCTGCAAAAATGACAATGAGATAGCGGAGAAAACAATGAACAAAAATGTATATGTACAATTTTTTTTTTTTTAATAATTTATTTATTGTTATTTACAACTGTATACACATATATACAACAAGTAAATTTGCTGTAGGTGACATAGTGACATTATAAAAACATGTGGAGAATCTACCCACGGATAGAAGTCCAATAACATTTCTAGAGGAGAAGATCTCGAGGCCATCTTCTTTTCAGGGGCCTAGGAGGATTATTAGGTAATGAAGGAGAAGCCAGGTTAGAAACAAGTGGATTTGGGTGGTTGAGAAGTTTATTATGGAAGGAACGGTATCTGGTTCTGGCCAAATCGGCAACATATGGAACATTGAGGTCCTGATGGATGACTTGATTTGTGACAAAGTAAGCAGCATTAAGGATTTTGGACTGTAAGGATTGGATTCTGGAGGAATTTGATGGTTTAGTGGAGCCCCAAAGCTCAACTCCGTATGACCAGACAGGCCTTATAATAGTCATGTAGATCAGTCTTTTGTAATGGATTGGCAATTTAGACAGTTTGTCTAGTAAATGTTGCAATAGTCGGAATCTACGAGCAGTTTCTTATCTTTTTAGTCTTGTATGAGGATTCCATGTCAGTCGTTTGTCGAGATGTAGTCCTAAGTAACGGATCTATTCGACAGGAATAAGTGGGGTATTATTAAAGGATATTGTAGGGGAAGAGGTCATGGGTTTACGTCCAAGGGTAAATGTGATTTGGTGGGATTTATTTTAATCCTCCAGTTTTGGCACCATTCTTCAAGGGTGGTGATGTGGGATTGGAGGGTTTGGGATACAATGTAAGGATCATTGTTCACTGACAATAGACATGTATCATCGGAATACGTGGTGAGGATTGTGTTAGGATGGGTTGGAATGTCAGCTGTGATAACTGTATATAGGATATGACCAAGGATACTAATTTTAATTCTGAAAAAGAGGCTTAAAGGCAGGAACAATGAATAAACAAATAACAGACACTCCTAATCAGATGTTTTTAGCAGTAGCATTACCGTACCACCTATCCAAGTCAGTCGTCATGACTACGCTCTAACATTAACAGAAATCGATGAAGACGAGCCAAAGAAACAGCTGCCTGGTAACCAAGGTGACAATAACCACAACATAGAAAATATTGTCGAGATCAAACTAAATAACTGTAGATAAGAGCAATGAAGTTCTCCTACTCTATTCATCGCAGAGCTAAACCTAATGTTAGATCCACATGCAGGCTTTATAAATTAATTTTGAAAACTTTCAACTGATAGCAAATACTCAAAGAAACCAAAAATAATAGTAAAAACATGGTATTAACCTAGGAAGCGTCCATTGAAGAAAACAAGAAAAAATGTAGGAAAACTTCAATAATTTACAGTAAATTAGAACATGAATTTACTGACAATACTCAGAGGTGAAGAGACATCCTGTAGATACTGAAGACCTCATCACAGTTTGGTGATCAAAATTAAAAATTTCAAAACTCTTCAAGGAATGGGAATAAACGAAGGGGATAGCTCAGCCAAATAATTAAAATGAAAAGCGTACTCAAAAAAGTCGGACGAATTCGGGAAAAATTAAAGTCTGAAAGAAGCCTTATGAGAAATGCGCAGCGTAGATTCAAACAAGACACACATCTACCTTCTAAAGGGACTATACCTACCTTCTGTATGGACTATACCTAACTTCTATAGGGACTATAGTTAACTTCTATTGCGACTATACCTACCTTCTAAAGGGACCTATACCTACTGATCTTTTGGAGCACATCATATTGGACAGTGAGGCTCTCGAGGATACAAAATGAGAATGCAACATTGGGAAAAAATTGGCAACACGAAAGGTACATTTGAAAAAAAGGAAAATTTGTTTAAGCTTCCAACTAAATCAAATTTGTAGAGATTCCAAGAAAAATGTGATTAATGTAATGTATGTATTTTTTGTTGTCTAAAATTACCCAAATTGCAGACGGAAAAACTGTTCATGCTAATGACCATTTATGATTACATTCATTTGTAAAATAAATTATTATTACTTATATTATTCTGACACTACTGTCCTACAAAAGGTGCCTCCTTCGCCACAGCCAACCAATCCCCACGATCTCATACTCTCTCCCTCTATCTTTGAACGTCCAACCTCCTTAGATTCTCTTTCACATTTCTCATCTATATGAATCAAGGACGTTCCCGTTTTCCATCCGGGTTCCATATATCATTTTCTTGGGTATCCTTTGATCCTCTCTAGATGTCCTATCAATTTTATTTGACCTCTTTTCATGAATGTTGGGTTCCCAAACAGTTCCATCAGCTCCTTCTTCTCCAAATCCCATTCTACAAGACTCCTCCCGATATCATTTTCAATACCTTGATCTCCCAGGAGTTGAGCATCCATTCCGATTCTCTCGATTAGGGCCATGTTTCACATCCATTCATAACCTGGCCATAGATGGTGTTTTGTAAATGAACACTTCAACATTATTTACAGTAAAAATAACATTTACTTCCCGCTGGTATCCTGGCCTCTATTTTGCTGCCTACTTTGTTGCTGTCTGTACCCAGGTTCCCCAAGGACTTGAACGGGTATTTATTGTATTTGTAAAATAAATAGAAAGTGAATTATGAAGTATCAAATAGTCCTCTAGTGAAAACTTTGACTTAATTTTGGAGTTATCTTCTATTACAATATTTTATAGTAACATACTGTAAAGATATTACTAAAAAAATATATAAATAAAAATCATCAGTGACCTTATCAAACAAAGCATAAGTTTTAATTATTTCAAGGTAAGAAAATCTTTCCAACATGTGAAGGGACTCGATCCCGTACAAATTATCTATTAAAATAAATGACCGACATGTATCTGAAGCGTTGAGTTGGAGAAATAAATATTTACGATGTACTCTAGAACAAACTTTGCTCTTGATTTAGATGATGGCAATGCAGAGCTTCCTTCTTTGGTCGAATTAATACAATTCCTCAGATTGTACCTCCAGAGGAAAACAACCGAAACCGTAGAGGAGTTGGCTAAACAGCTGGTCCTTAAACCAGACGAAGACACCAAAGGTTTCGTTAAGTTCGTGCAGAGTGCAATCAAGGAAAAGATAGAAGATAACAGGGAAAAAATGAAGAAATTCATTGAGGACATATTTTCTGATTACCTAAATCACATGCAAAACTCTGAAAGGCATAATACTTCAAGGGTTTGTAACTTAGCTTCTAGAAACACAATATTGTTATATAATTTGGGGGCAACATTATGCTATAATCGCGACTAAAACGAAGCGCAATATTTCCATTATTAAAAGTTTCCAACATCATCGTAAAACTTCCAAAATTAATTTATTTTTTATAATTTTTTGTACTTTCAAAGCTTTGAGCACTGATAATGACTTCATGTACTTCAGAACAAATATGACGTAAATGGTTGAAAAGCCTTAAGCCGTAAATTCAAAAAAACATAACCTAAAAATATCTTTTTTGTTCCGAAGGTTGCTAATTTTTCAACGACTTTTACAGTTTTGCAACCTAACTCATTCAATTTATTTTCACTAAAATAATTATTTTTTAATTGAAATGAAATTAATAATTTAAATTGCTTCCTTATTGCGGGTTAAACTAAATGTAAATATTTTAAGAAGAAATAATGCCTAATGAACCAGCTTGCCTTATCAAACCTTATTAACTATGATTCTTAAAATAGTGAAATCCCATTTTGGATTGGTTTAATGCTTATTAACTGAGGGAATAACAGCGCCTTAAGGTTTCTGAAACTAAAGTAAACGTAAAATATTCGGACCGAAAAAGGATGTGTTAATGGCTCAACACTCAACTGAGGGAACTGCATCTGGTAAATATAATTCCCGTTAAAGCGTGTATGGTTGTGGGAATTAGTAACGAACGAAACGTAGATGGGAAGATTGCGGTAAGTCTTATTCAATAGATTTGGGTATGGAGGGGCATCACTTGACTGATGTGTGAAAAGAACGATTGGTGGTATAGGCATTAAACCTTTGGGCATGGAAACTTTATTATTATTGCTTTTTAACAACGGCCCGTTTGTTATAACTGGGGGGGAGGGGTAAAATCAGGGTAAAATCATATCTCAAAAATATAGATATATGTAGAATATCTTT
>NW_027114863.1:529337-533584 GCF_000696795.3 Halyomorpha halys
TTCGGGCTAGATCGGTTACATAAGGAACATTTAGGTCTTTATGGATGGTTTTATTAGTAACAAAATAAGGAGCATTGAGGATTTTACGAAGGAGTTTTATATAAAAATAAAATAATTTTTATCAAAATAATTAAATAATGATAAAAATAACAGGACTTTGAAGTAAATAATATAGCTGCAAATTTAAAATTAGTGAATTAACATAAGAATTAGAATAAAACAAGATGATATAAGTTTTTTTAAAAATTGTTGAAGAGAAAAACTTCCAAATAGAAAATAACCAATTCTATATTTTTCTTGTACAACATTTGGGACTATTATCTCACACTTTAGCACCTTTACAATCCACATATTTGTCATATTTTCAATATCCATATTGGAATAATGTCATCTATTTAATCATAGTTTAAAATTGTTTTTAAAACAAGAAGAAAATATAATCAAACTTCCTAAAAAGAAAACCCAGAATAAGATGATATAAAAAGAGATGTGATAAAAATAAGGATTCAATACTGTATAAATAAATAATATTTATTACTAAGCACCCGCATACATTTTTAATTCTAATCGTAATACAATGAATAATTGTGTGGAGTTAATAAAAAATACAGGCAAATATGGTCATTTGGTGAATCAAAGGCAACTATTGGGACCATAGAAGTAAGAAAGTACCCAGTTAAATATTTTTCTTTGAGGTAGATTTATTTATTAGTTCTTTTGGTAAACGATTGAACGATGCGTTGATACGTTTACAAAGTTTATTGTTATAGATTTGAGAAATAAAAAAATGGCAGCTGTTAAAACGTTTAAAAAAATTAATTTTTATTCGTAGCTCCATATCTTTAAAACTACAAACAACACTAGAAAACGTGACTGACGTTTATTTAAAGTAGAGCAAATTTCATTCCTAATAGAACAATATTTTATACAATAGTCGAGATATACCTGTTTAAAAAGCAACGTTTCGTAAAAAAAATGGATTGAAAAATCAGCAGTTTGTGAAATTATTTGTGGTTGATCATATTTTTTAAAAGCTTATTTAATTTTGGAAGATTATAGATTGACCGTGTGTAAAGATGAAAAGAATATGGTCCGGGTGCGGTCAAAAAAACTCAAATAGTAGAATTATACTATTTTATTGAGCCAAAAAACCCCAAATAGTAGAATTATACTATTTTATTGAGCCAAAAAACCCCAAATAGTAGAATTATACTATTTTATTGAGCCTCAAAAAAACTCAAATAGTAGAATTATACTATTTTATTGAGCCGTCAAAAAAACTCAAATAGTAGAATTATACTATTTTATTGAGCCTCAAAAAAATTCAAATAGTAGAATTATACTATTTTATTGAGCCTCAAAAAAACTCAAATAGTAGAATTATACTATTTTATTGGCTCAATAAAATAGTATAATTCTACTATTTGGGTCTTTTTGACCGCACCCGGACCATATTCCTTTCATCTTTACACACGGTCAATCTATAATCTTCCAAAATTAAATAAGCTTTTAAAAAATATGATCAACCACAAATAATTTCACAAACTGCTGATTTTTCAATCCATTTTTTTACGAAACGTTGCTTTCATCTTATTTAATTTTGTGACTCTCGTTTTTTTTGTTTTTTTTAGTTTATAATTGATTATTATTGATCGCTTATTATTTCCTTCATTGATTTCATTCTCATCATTTATTTTTATATTTTTTATGTATTTATTTTATTTATTTATTAATACATTGAGTGAGTAGCTCACTGGTAAGACATTGGACTACTAACTCCAAGGAATTGGGTTTGAATCCGATGAATCCGAATTATCTGTAACCTTCGGGAGCCCTCCTGGGTTCAGCCAGCCTCAGAAGGTGGGTAGCCTTAATTGGATAAAAATCTGGCGGTCCAGCCTGATTCAGACCATTCACATCCTTGCTCAAACGTTGGTCTAGTAACAGTACTTCCTTACAAAGTACTGAACCCTTCATGGATTGTAGCAGTACAGATTTATTTTTAGCAGTAATTTATTTCATTTTCATTAATAATTTTTGAATAATATATTATCAGTCTGTAGTTGCTTTGTATTTTTTTTATATTAAAAAAACAATTTATTGATTCAATAAATAATGAAAATATTTTAATTATATTATTTCAATTTCTTGAGACAAGGTAATTATTTATTAAATAAATTAAAAATTCGTATCTATTTTTGCCTCAACACTTTATTTTTCACCAGTCCAACGTTTCGGCCATTCTAGCCATCTTCAAGGACATCTTCATTATATTTCTTCCTCACATTAATTTAAAGTTTCCAGGTCATTTTCTTTATTATAAGTTAAAAGCCTATTTTTTAAAATTTAAAATCATTAATATTTAATTTTTCTTATATAAGATTATCCACAATTAATACACTACCACATAACAACAAACCATTTATATTTAGTTATATGGTAGTGTATTAATTGTGAATAATCTTATATAAGAAAAATTAAATATTAATGATTTTAAATTTTAAAAAATAGGCTTTTAACTTATAATAAAGAAAATGACCTGGGCAGAATAGCCTGCAAAAGAAACTTTAAATTAATGTGAGGAAGAAATATATTGAAGATGTCCTTGAAGATGGCTAGAATGGCCGAAACGTTGGACTGGTGAAAAATAAAGTGTTGAGACAAAAATGGATACGAATTTTTGATTTATTTAATAAATAAAAATATTATTAAATAATAAAAAAGGAATAAGTACTTTATATCCAGAAAAATCCCTTTATTTTTTTTTATTAGTCAAGTTTAGGGATTTCTAAGATTACTATTAGATATTGGTTCAATCCTGGCTAAACTACTTCTTATAATTGTTTTCAATTATTATAATATCATTTGGCAGGAGTCATGTTCGGTACATTCTTTCGACTCAGAAAGAGACGACGCTGGAAAGAAATTGATAGAGAATCTTGAAGCAGTAATACCTGAACCCAAAGTTAGTAACTTTAAGTATAGGACACTTCAGGTGGCGAGGGGAGGAGCACAAGATTATGTAAAAGAATTGAGAGAGGATTTACATGATTACATCGATGACAGAAATCGTATGACTCAAGAACGCCTAAGGTTATTGTTAGACAACTTTAAAAATGACCTACATACTTTGAGCAAGCAGCTGAGGATGGTAACTATCTTTAACTGCCGTCATCAAGTATATTTTTAAGTTAGTCCCTACTTACAGAAAATATTAAGGATGTTTACACTATTTAGGTCGTAATTTTCAAACATTTATGAAGTTCCTCTGAATTATTTTCGGAAGTGTTGAAATCGAAAATCTTTCAATATTAAGATCGCGTCCTCGTGCATCGATTTGTTTCAACTTTTATGATTTATAACACAATAAGATTCTTATATAAGATTTCAAATGGTTACTGATTAAAAATTCAATTGATTTTAAGATTTTTTAAATTTAATTTGTTAGATATTTTTTAATTACTACATCTTCAAAAATTGTTACTAGACTTGATTATCAATGAAACATTAAGTCCTGGCGTACGCGGACGAAATTGCGGTCCAAGGAAGTAACTAAGATGACATGGAAAGAGAAGTAGAGGAAATCGGCTTGTAAGTAAATGAAGAAAAACATTGAACGCTTAAAAAATAATGACATGTTCTGCGTGAATAGCAAATTGTTTCCGAAAACAGTTTAAAATACTTCGGCTCCACAATAACATAAATAAATGATCAAGGGTCTGAGCTAGACCAGAGTATAACACTGTGCGTACAGAGCTTTCTTCTCTCTGTCAAGAATAATGGAATCCCGAAAAATCCTTTAAAAATCTGAAGCTAATGGTGAACAATGCAATTGATAAAGTGGTTTATGGCTGCGAGACCTGGGGTCTAACAGGTACTCTAGAAAGAAAACTCGTGAGATTCGACCGTAAAATCCTTCGGACACAGGAGTGATCTGGAATCAGAGCCTTAATACATGGAGGAGATGAACTAAAAATCAACTGCTTGCAAAGACTGCTCAGTTGATCGTAAGGCAAGGAGAATAAGATGGGCATGCGGCACGAAGCAGCCCCTCAGGACGCCTCTACATACCAATGAATAACAAGACCTCCTGAGCAGACTAAAAACCAATTGGATAGTAAGAATCAATACAGATTCGAAAGAGCTGTACGCATCAAACTGGAAAGCAGTGGCCCAAGACAGGAGAAGGCTGGTTATTGAGCCAAAAAACCCCAAATAGTAGAATTATACTATTTTATTGAGCCAAA
>NW_027114863.1:533989-534392 GCF_000696795.3 Halyomorpha halys
ATGGTTTCATTCATATATATAAATTCATATATATATATATATATAATGCACACGCAAATGCAAATAAATGAAATTTTTAATAACAGTTGATTATGGGGTGGGTATAGTCTCGTACAAAAGACACCCCATGCCGAACTTATAACACCCTCAAAGCTTTATATAATATACCTGATGATCTCCATTCCATCTTGCAAGATAACAAACATACCATAGATAGACTTTTTAAGTTTCTACATCATTCCAAACTCAACGATAAAATTGATTCAAATCCGGCCGGAAACATTAATCTGCTACAGAGATGTATTAATCCGTCTTCGGATGGAACATACGCGACTCACCCACTGTCATCTCATGAAGAAGGAAGGATGAACCGATGTGTAGATGCTGCTGAAGTGATCTCGCT
>NW_027114863.1:539626-541192 GCF_000696795.3 Halyomorpha halys
TAAATAAATAAAAAATAAAAAAAAGACACCCCTAACTATATACAATGTTATAATTAAAAGGAAAAAATAATGCTTCTTAATTAAAGAGAAAATTAAAATTAATTACAAAAAATGACGATATTTGTAGACTAAACAAACCAAACTCTTGCCCTCAAATGATAAAAAGAAACAAGTTAATTTGAAAAAAGGACGAGAGAAGAGAAAAATAAATAAATAAACAATAATAAGTAAAATAGAGGTAGTGTGAATAATGAATTAATAAATATAGAATTTATAACAGAATGTATTGCAGCAGCCTGGGCTTCAGTCTTCAGGTTGAAGTTGGGTTTCCCAGGTTGTAGGTCACTGCTCCTTTAACTGTCGGTAACTGCGAGTGGAACAACTTCATGAACCATTTTTTGATGTAATCCTCTATTGACTCCATTTGTAATTCGTGATGCAATAGGCAATTTCTTATGAACCAAGGAGCATTAACTGCGATTCCTAGGACTTTGTTTTGAAAATATTGTAATTATTTCCTTTTCGTAAAGGATGCCGCTCCCCAGATTTCACAGCCGTACATCAGCAGTGATCTGAGAATTGTTTTAAATATAAGAACAGTTGTTAGTTTGGAATTTCTGTTTAGGATAGGATATAGCATTGCTAACCTTGCATTAATTTTAGTTAGTGTACGTTGATATGGTGGTTCTAGGTAAGGCGGCGATCGAGGTTTATTCCCAGGTATCTTACAGTTAAATTGCAGGATTTCATTTCACATTTTTACCTTTGAGGATTAGTTCCGGTGGGTCTGATGGACGTTGAAGAGTAAACACTTTTGAACATTTTTCAATGTTCAAGCTAATCATCCACTTAGTGAAATATTGTTCTAATCATTAAGGTGACTTTTCGAAGTGTTTCTAGCGGTTATTATGTCATGATGTTGAGAGAACACAGCTGTATCGTCAACGAACATAGTTATGGGGGTGTGTGAGGACTGGACGATGTCGTGAAGGTAGAAGTTGAAGAAAATGTTTTTCATAACTGATTCCAGTAATTTTCCAAAAATGGGTAATAAACTGATAGGTCTATAGCTGCTAATTTGTTTAGTGTTCTTATCAGGCTTATGAATTACTATGAGTTCGACCTTTTTCTACTTATCCCGAAAATAACCAGCACGAAGGCAACTGTTAAAGATTGATGTGATGAAAATTACAGCTTTCCTGGGTAACATTTTGATTGCTATGCCTGGAATCAAATCATGTCCTTGAATTTTCTTTACCTTCAGCTTAAAACATCTTAAGGAATCGATATAAAATCAATCGATGTCTGATAGCTATTTCCATTTACTGCACATTAATATATTTTTAAGAAACTCTTGTCACACCAGATGCGAATTAAGAGATTTAAGATGACTTAATTGCTCCAAGGGTTAATTTATTTTTAATTTCATATCAAATCCTTAAATTCGTTTAACCATTGGTTTCAAAGTAATAGTTAACCGAGTTTTATTTTAGAATTTTTTATTAAGAAAACTTTATATATTTTTTTTTTTTTTTTTTATTGATAGATTTATTTATTGATAAATAT
>NW_027114863.1:541312-548580 GCF_000696795.3 Halyomorpha halys
ATGAAAAATAAATAAATAAAATAACATAATGATAAAATAATATATACAATATTTACACAATCGACCTGAGGATCCCCGAGCCCACTCTATCCCCCACGTGTGAGGAGTAGAGCAGAGCTCAAAAGATCCCAGCGCATCCCTCTCGCCGCATCACTGGTAATGAGCCAGTGGAGGCTGAGCAAGTGCGACTTTATATATAGTTCATGATTTTAAAGTATATATAATGGGGCATAGGTCGTTTTTTATCTGTTTGTATTGTAAAAATAAAATGTTTTTTAACTGTATACTAAATTTTGGTTACATTTACAGTCACTTGAGACGGAATTTTCTTCTAAACATCTATTTTGTATACTGAAAGACTCCAGACTATCGTACTCAATTTCATAATTTATAGGCAGTAACTTAAGTAACGACCCACAAATATATAAAGGATATATGCAATACGAGTAACGCCACGTTTGGACCCTACACCATCTTTGGTGTATTGTGTAGGGAAACAGCTAGTATAACGAAGTGTATAGAAAAGGGGTATTTCCGTAGTCGTTTTTATTTTTTTAACATTATATCATAATTTTAATAATATTATAAATTGTTAATTTCTTTCATCTTCTGACTTTCAATTTTTTTTAATCTTATAATCCTGCCCTGAGATCAAAAGTGCTCATTCATTCATTTTTATTTTTGAACGGAACGTGGATACTGCGTCCCCTCTTTTTATATTTTTTCTGCAAGTATTTCCACAATTGAATGAACTGTATAAAATCAATTCCTTTATCAGAAAAAGTAAAATAAATAAGATTTTTAACATTAAAAAGTTACATGAATATTTGTAATAAAAGTTTATAGGTGGTGAAGTATCCAAAAAAAAAAGTAAATTTATTAAATAATAATAATTTATTTATTTATATATGCGTGCAATAGAGTAAGCCTGAAAAATAAACAATCAATAGTAGTGATTTTACAAAAATGGTGATTTAAACATCATTAATATAAGCTAATAACAAACAATATGCCCAAGCTGAGCTATCTAGAATAGATTCTGACGAATGTAATTAAACACTATTCTATTTTAATATATGGTCCGAAGGCATGATAAGATGATTAAAAACTTATAGTCCATATTCAATTTTACTTTAAAATAACATAAATAAAATCCATCTGAATTAACTATACGTCTTTCTTACAAAACAGATTAGTAAAATAGACATCTTTGTCAAAAGACTGATTAAAGAACATATTTCCGAAGAAACCAAGGAAAGCATCATTGAAATTGTAGAGCCTATGAAACACAATCTCAGGAAAGCGAAGTTGACAAGAGCAATGGCGGAAAACATTTCTGAACTGACTAGAAGAGCCAACATACTTGCGGGTGGAAGAGTGTCGAAAAGTTTCAAAAGTGCAGTTAAGGAAATGGGAAAGACGGCAGACTACTTATTTGGGGTCTACCTATAACAAAGCTTATTGGAAATAAAAATTTACGGAGATAATGTAGTTCTGTATTGATATGTATTAGCCCTTTCGATATTACAACTGTCTTTATTGGACACTCTGCTTTGGGACCTCTGGATCTGTTCAAATGATGAAGGACAGAGAAGTGATTGACACCTCTTAGCGCAATGGGACCTTTATCAGTGGTTTAATGGGTTCAAGATGTTAAAGGGACAAAATCCATTAAACCTAGCATCTGCGACTTTATAACCGCCAATTTTGACTTATCCTTAGTTATATGTTTATCGTTTATAGTTGCCCGCGCTTAGCGGAGAAAGGGGTGAGTTGAAGGAAAAAAAAAATATATATATAATCGTAAAAGGACATAAAAATAAAGAATAAATTACTCCTTAGGCGCCACGTTATTTTTTCTTGGAAATAATAAAAAACCCTGAAGCATTATGCCCACAATATAACTAAAATATACCACTATATAAACAATTGTTGAATTATGACCACTGGCGAATACCTTTACATGTAGATAACAAAAAACCTAGGGGTGTTACCTACCCACCTGTTGAATTATCGTAATATTCCGTGAACAACAACAAAAAAAAACATAAGTAAATAAACAAGTTGAAAGCAGAGAAAGACCAGCAGAACTATATGTACAAAAGTTTAATGACAAGAAGAAATATATGTACAGAGAATGAAAAATAGAAAAAAAAAGAATTCTTATCAATTAATAAAACAATTAAAACTTATAGGTTGACTTAACTTAACTGCTTAATCTTAATAACTATATTTACATTATTATTCTTATATCCAGGACATGCTGAAGAAACGTCACTGCACTATATCCCCACTTCTAGTGTTAATGACTGTCCATTGAATTAGAACACCATAATTTTGAAAAACAAAACATATAAGATGACATTTCTCATATGGTGCTATTTCGGTTCAAACATAAAGACAGACGGCCTTTAAACTATTACCACTTCACATTTAACAACCGTAACGTGTTCCAAATCAAAACTGTCACCTTCACAAAAACAAAACCCACTCGTCTAAAACATATCGCTCATGTTTTGTTTTCACCATAACAACCGTAACACCTCTTGTCTACACAGATCTAGCCAGTGTTTTTATTTCACCATGGCAATCGTAAAACCTTGCCTTGTTTAGGCAAAACAATTATAGTTTATCGTATATACTTTTAGCCCTTTGTGAATTATACTTTGTGGGCGTAGCTAATGGTAGGCAATAAAGTAATAGATTCTAAAAGGAGACGCCCCGACAACCTCGGACTTGACAGACCTAACTGGAAAGGAAAGGAGGACTTGGCAGCTGGAAGACAACTGAAAAAGGTAGACTGAGATGGAGAAAGGAAGGGTGACTGGCAGCTAGAAGAGAAATGAGGATGGACTTGGACCAGAGGAAGTTCTCTTTGTAGAGCAGAGGAAAGATGGGCTCTTCAGATCTGGAACTACAGGGCTAAGATGTAACACCCGCGGCATTCACTATCATTTCAGCTATTCATAGACGTATTAGCTATTTGATATATTGTTTACCAAGCAGAGGGAAAGCTTATCTTCGAGGTTCCCAATGCAGGTGCCAGTAAGGGTTCATTCCTTGGAATTATTTTTGGTTTTCAGATCTCATTGAGATTGTAACGTTACCGTACATCGGCCAGTACCTTAGTTCTTAGTAACTGATAAATTCACATCTTTGAAAAGAAGTTTTATTCTGAGTGCAAGATCAGGCTTTCCCGAAAGAAGACATAAGGGCTCTGGCTCTAGAGCATTGCTTCCTAATTTCCCACCTCTCTCGCAAGAATTATTATTTTTTTTTTAATAATTTATTTATTGTTATTTACAACTGTATACACATACATACAACAAGTAAATTTTTTGTAGGGGACATAGTGACATGATAAAAAGATGTGGAAAATCTACCCACTGATAGAACTCCAATAACATTTCTAGAGGAGAAGATCTCGAGGCCATCTTCTTTTCAGACGCCTAGGAGGATTATTAGGTAATGAAGGAAAAGCCAGGTTAGAAACAATTGGATTTGGATGGTTGAGAAGTTTATTATGGAAGGAACGGTTTTGTATGTTTGAACGGTCTGGTTCTGGCCAAATCGGCAACATATGGAACATTGAGGTCCTGATGGATGACTTGATTTGTGACAAAGTAAGGAGCATTAAGGATTTTGGACTGTAAGGATTGGATTCTGGAGGAATTTGATGGTTTAATGGAGCCCCAAAGCTCAACTCCGTATGTTCAGATAGGCCTTATAATAGTCACGTAGATCAATCTTTTGTAATGGATTGGCAATTTAGACCGTTTGTCTAGTAAATGTTGCAATAGTCGGAATCTACGAGCAGTTTCTTGTCTTTTTAGTCTTGTATGAGGATTCCATGTCAGTCGTTTGTCGAGATGTAGTCCTAAGTAACGGATCTGTTCCACAGGAATAAGTGGGGTATTATTAAAGGATATTGTAGGGAAAGAGGTCATGGGTTTACGACGAAGGGTAAATGTGATTTGGTGGAATTTATTTTAATCCTCCAGTTTTGGCACCATTCTTTAGGTGACGTGGAATTGGAGGGTTTAGGATATAATGTAAGGATCATTGTTCACTGACAATAAACATGTGTCATCGGCATACGTGGTGAGGATTGTGTTAGGATGGGTTGGTATGTCAGCTGTGAAAACTGTATAAAGGATAGGACCAAGGCCTTTCGCAAGAATGAATTAAAATTTCACTAGAGCACTATTAATATTAAATAGTCTTATTTCAATCTACTGGAAGAATTGAACCCAATCACATAAACATTTTTTAGATTTAAAATACTTTCTTTTTTCATTTACCGTCGAAGTGAGTTAGCTCCTAAGAGGAATAGTCGGTACCACGGTATTTTCTGAATTGAATCCCATAACTAGTGAAGAAATAACGTTTTAATCCGAATGACAGAAATGCCTAGTAAGATAAGAAGAAAAAGTAAGGTGGTAACTAATTAGGGGCATATCCATTAGAATGTTGGAAATCCATGGAATGTTGATGATGTTGTGAATGACTGATGATGAATGACGGAATGACTGATGATGTTCTTCTTATCAAAGAATTTCATCCTGAAATTTAAGAAGCCGATAAAGAGGTAGAATAGACCCAATTGGACACACCACTATTAACTTTTTTTTAGTACAGCTAATATATAAGTTGTCATTACAACTTAAAACTTTAAGCCATATGAATAATTTCCAAACATCGGGGGCCTCGAGCGTATGCCAGTGGTGCTAGCCAATGCAACATTCTCAAAATGTATCACAAAAAAAAATTAATTAAAATAGGAAATATACAGTGCATTCCACAGTTTACTTTGCTTGTTTTTTTGTTTTTTATTTCCCTACAAAATCAATTGCTTCAAAGTAAGTTTGGCGACATTTTTATATTTCTTAACGGGACAAGGATTCCATCCCGAAAAACGTTTGTAGACCGCTGCCGTGGGGTGCTTTAGTGACCTCAAAATTTTGTGTTGCAAATTGTGGTAAACTAGTGGTTTTAAAGGCGTAAAACGCCTAGAAAATAAAGAGGAAAAGGTTTCATATCGGCTGCAAAGTTTAGTTTTTTGAACAAAGTTTTTGAATTTTTATAGCTGGATTTCTTTTTCCGAAAGTATAAAAATAAATGTAATGGTAAAGGCGTTCAAATTCTATCTGCAATGGAGATGGAAATGCAAGTCTTATTTATTCATCCATTTAATTAAATAGTAATTTCAAAGAAATTAAAAAGTATGCGAAAAATTTATTAGTCATACTAGTAAACAAGACGGCATATTTCCTAATACATTTTTTTTTAGATAAAATTAAATTCAATAACATATGATCACATTATCATATGCCGCTCCATTTTCAGAAAGTTCATTTAAAATTCCTCGCTACATTCACTTAAATCCTATTTCGATACAAACATGAGTAGTTTCGGCGAAAAAGTCGTACAAAAATTAGGGAAATGCATTCCTGAATCCGATGTGCAGACTTACAAATCTCTCTCGGTCAAATGCCTGAGAGAAGGAGGTACTTCTGGACTCCAGAAGCTGAAGGATGGATTGAAGACCCTCCCGGATCATCCTGGAGAAGATCTCATAAAAGAGATTGAAGATATGTTCAATGAGTACACGATCAATACTCTATCTTTCGTTTTTCAGAACCCGCAGGTACCTGGTTTTTTTTTTTTTACTTCCGTTTTTTCGTTTAAGGTATTTTATTACCTTAAACGAAAAAAATGTAAAATCCTAATCAAATTGTTGTACTTTATTTAAGATGTAACTTCATAAAAACGTCACTAAATATTGACAATTTGTTATTAATAATCCATTAAATCGATAAAATAGTTTAATTTTGAATCATAACCTCCAACATATTGCCTTTTAATATTAGTTTCCTAATTAATTGCAACATTGTTGGATTCAATTGCTAATATTCTTCAAATTCGAAAGGTTATTTTTTATTTTATTTTTTTGTGATTATTTACATCGGAACCTGTCCGTTTCCTACTTCAGGTATCCCGAGTGTATGTTTAAATGTTGAATTAAGATTATTGTGTGAAACAAAGGGGTGGTTGTGGTTGAAAATGTGAGACTTTCTGCTCATTAATGGACATTTATATATTTTAAGATTTATTAATAATATATATTAAGACCTAACATTAATTCCATGGAGGAGCAGATTGTGTTAGTTTAAATATTTGTCTATAATAATATGGATATAAGAACAAATTTGGGGTGGTCTCGTAGCTTATATAAGGGGTATTCATGATCTTTGGTTTAACATGTTAAAGCGTGTTAAATGGAAAAACTCATGTTAAATCTAAAAAAATTGCCTTATTTTGCCGTGGTAAAACGAAATAACATTTAACATGGTAAAACATTTAACATTTAACACAACATCATGAATACCCCTATAATAATGGCTTATTTGGTGTGTGACGTCTGCTAGCCGCTTTCCGATGCAGGTTCAGCGGTTGGCGAAATGGCGAAAGCCATGTACCCTCGCCTGGTGTCTGAAAGACGTGTTTCTCTTTCTGTCGGTTGCTGAGCTGCATGTCTATGGTCCATGATTGTAGAGGCAGGCCAGATCTATGCTTGCTTGATGCATAGGCTGGGTCGGCATGCCAGTCGCAGCGTCTTCGGGGTCTTCCGGTGTCCGCGACAAGTGGGGGGCATCCGAAAATGAGATCCCCGACCCCGATTTTATACAAATTTAAAAAAAAAAAACGGAAAATTCGGATTATGTAAATCCGACAGTGACCAATAAATTTGATCAATTATAAACTATAAAAAACGTTTTACTTCCATATTATATATTTCATTTATGCAATTCATATAGTAGGTAAGGTAAAGCAATGTTGTAAGTTGGTAAGTAAGGCAAAGTAATGTGATCATGCAAGATTTCGAATTCGCAAATACACATTTTGAGGTCCTCTGACTTCAAATAATGTCTCCTAAAATGATCTGAGTGTGTGTTAGTCAAGCTTAAAAAAGAAAATTCGTACGAAACTGAAATTATATATTTAAGGTTAGGTAAAATGATAGATACAAACTAAGATTTCATGGCAACATTTTTGATAAAATCGGTAATTCACATTTTCTTGAAAACGGATCTAACACGATTTAGATTATTACCGAGTTTAATCTGCACAATGCAAAATTAAATTACCTTCAATATCAACTAGGCCTTATCCTCTTTAAAAGTCCAACCGGGTTAAAATGTGGATTATCCCAAATTTTTTCATCTTATTTTTGTGCATTTAAAATAATTAACCATTTCACATTTTAA
>NW_027114863.1:549865-552404 GCF_000696795.3 Halyomorpha halys
GGGAAGGTTGTTGGAACAGACCTAGAGGAGAGAAAGAGGGAGGGAAGGTTGTTGGAACAGACCTAGAGGAGAGAAAGGGGGAGGGAAGGTTGTTGGAACAGACCTAGAGGAGAGAAAGGGGGGGAGGTTGTTGGAACATACCTATAGGAGAGAAAGGGAGGGGGAGGTTAGTGGAACAGACCTAGAGGAGAGAAAGGGGGGGAAGGTTGGTGGGGTAATGTTTGCCACTGCGCATCTCCTCATTCCCTTGACCTACAGGCAAATTCATCTTAAATGCACTATACAGGTATCTATTAGCACCCATATCAAAGCTGGTTTAATGTACTTCAAAGTGTTCTATCATCGTAGGGAATAGTAGTTATGATGATATTTGCCAAAATAAATGTACAAAATATAGATTTCTATTTGTTTGGACTATACGAATTCGGAATTCGATCGCATATAGGTCTTTCGCAAAATCATAACATGTAATAGCAGCATACCAAATATATATACAAATCGGACACAACTAGCTTTTCAGTATGAGATAAAACCTATCTTTTCAACGTTAAATTTGGACTATGTATACGCGGGTAGAAAACTTAATTTTAACTGAAACTTAAGATATGTTCGACCAAATGCAACAGTTTAAATAATATCTAAAAGATCAAGCCAAAATGTTAAATGAGTTGGAGTTGTGTTGGAGTGAAATATGTTCTCTACTTAGCTGGTCTTGTTTTGAACAATTGATATAAGATATGCTTCGATATGTGGTCTTCAATTTGATCTGAACGATTTTCTGTCACGATGGTGCCCGAATGGTTAAACCTTGGTTGGTACGTTATTTACCGGAAATTGAGATACTCAAGGCTTTGTTTTGAAATCAATTCCATGCTAATATTTAACAAAATAAATCGCATAGACCATAATGTAATATTACTTCTTATTCATCCTACTAATTTAGTTCTTATGATAACAGGCCGCAGCCATCGCAGGTATCCTGACTAAGATGGCTGACAAGGTATACCTAGACGAGCACATTTCGTCAGAACAGAAGGCAAAGGTGATGGAAGATACGAGGAAGCTGCTTAGCAAACTGGAATCCTGCAGCAAGACGCACATCGGAGAGGATATGATAAACGAAATCCTAGCGCACACTGAGGAGGTGAAGGAAGTAGCCGACATTTCGGATGCCATCAAAGACGTTACCTCTGATCTCGCCGAGACTGTCAAGGAACTGGCGGTAGAGCAAGCCGAATAGTTTTTCAACGGCAATAAACAAAAACTATACTCATTATATTTACATTAAACAGTTTTAAATCCTATTATTTTTATCTATACTTTTGTTTCGGGTAATCTAAGGTAACCGAAAGTCTGAATTGGATTGGGGGGCTCCCATAATGTAGGCACGACCAGCGCCCTATGTGCCCAACAAGAAAAGCACCTCCTCCAGCGTTCTCTGTGGGAAAAATAAGCAACCTAGGCATCCTTTTTGCCAACAGCAGTTCTTTCTTTCCTCACTGTTATTCTAGTGCATAATGAGTGAGCAGAGAGACTCTGAGGTGCCCCTGGCACAGGGGAGGGGGAGGAAATCAGGGAATGAAGGAAGAGTGACCGAAGAATGAAGTATCTCCACCTATCAGCATATTAACACACAGCATTATCATACACATCTACAGTTTCTGCTTTTATTTTTATCTTATATGCGATACAACACCAGAAGGCCCCTCACTTAAAATAGCTCCTTTTAGAATGGATAGCTCATATATGACATTAAACATAACAGGTAACCTTAAAATACCAAAGGTAGTAAAAGGTAAGACACAACACGAATTACTTTTCCTTTTCACAGTAATGCACTTACTAATTCACTTTTTTATTTCTGTTTTAGAGTGTTAAGAAAAAAAAAAAAAAATCTACAGTTTTCCATAGCACAGTTATTCTACATTAATTAACACTAACAAAAAATGTTTTATTTCGGCCATCCACTACACTATCTGTAACTAAGACAATAGAATTTTAGTATCATTTCATCATAATCATCAATGATCCAATAAAATCCACAAAGCTAGCCAAAAGTGAATGTGCGCCTGGCCTTTAGTTGAAGGCGTTCTTCACACAACTTTCATTAACTGAGTGGTATGAAATTTATGTTACATATTTAAGGTGGGTTATCTGGGATGTTAGAGAAACATTCTAAGCATCAAATTTACACCTTCTTTTAGATTTTCTCAAAACGGCTCTAATTATTTTGATTATATTTGTAAAAATAAGAAATAAAATCAGATATAGGAAAGACATCGGCGTAAAAGCGCTTTATCTATGATAAATCTATTCTTTTTTTTCCCTACCATTAGTTTTTTTTCATCTATATTTTTACATCTATTTTTTAAATCTCGATTCCCTTTATCATCGCATAATAACCTTATTGTTTCTAGTTGTAAATAAATGAGACTGCACTCAACTTTTTTTTATTTCTTTATCCTCCTTTTTTTATTAATAAAAACGATAAAAATCATATACAAACAATAAAATATGTATAAAATATACATATATAAAA
>NW_027114863.1:552544-554900 GCF_000696795.3 Halyomorpha halys
TATATATAAAATATGTCCTTCTTTTACCAAGTTAAAACGATATAAAGTGTAACATGGTCAAGAGTCTGTTAAATAAACAATGACGTCACACAACAGACCAGCCGAGCTCTCACCACTTTGTTTGTTGTGTTAGGTTACTCGCTCGTAGTTTTTTTTTTTTTTATTGTGTGTTAATATTGTTTTGAATATTTTTATAACTCATAAAGCAATGGATGGCAATTATAATTATGTAATGACTGTTGTCAATTAGCTCATCTTTATTCTCTTCCTGACAAGTTAGAAGATAAACAAAACAGTGGCCAAACTTTCACACAACTTCCACTTTAGGTATGTTGCAATAAATTACTTTAATCAAAACTTATAAGTAAACAATAATATGAAGTTTAGGAAAGAAAGGTTATAAAACTAGTTGGTCAGACATCCGCAAGAATCTCTTATGTATTTAACATTTTACATGATTTTAAATAGGGCTAATCACAATCCTATACTTATTACATTTAACATGATAAAACATTTTACATTTAACACATCATGAATACCCCTAATTAACTTGATGTGCCTCCAGCACAGAGGGGAGCTGAGAATTTGATACCAAGGTTGTAATAAATCAAGGTTTGTTTTGTTGTCTTTATGTGTTCTTGTTTGTTTTATGTTTTCCGATTTTAATTTAAAATCTGTTTTAATCTGTTGATTTCCGTTTATATAGTTGGACCAATTAGGTTAGGTTATGTATGTTTTATTTTGAAAAAAGTGGACTAATAAAATTTAGTGTTGTTGGAAGTTTTAGGACCTTACAGGAAGTGTAGTGGGAGTTAAGGCACTATGGTGACTGAAAGTGTAGTTCAAATAAGTGAATTGACGCAACTCATGGATATAATACCTACGGCTGCTATAAGAGCTCGGAAAAGTTGAAAAAACGGAATTACGACAAGCGTAAAGCTATAGCATTCTTTTGGATGTTAAACACATTCAGAAAAACCTCCGAGCTTATCTACAGAGGAATGAAAAGGAATCAATTAAAACATGAAGGAATTCTGGAAACTCTGAAGCTTTTCAGCGTGGTCTAGAAGAGCTGTCGCAACAGTGGTGCACCATAGAGCTCATAGGTCATAGCTATGATCGCCTTGTAGATCTGCAACTTAAGTCGTAGAAAGAGCTGCGGTGAAGGGAGGGATAGGCGGACAGGACTTCTGCACAGCCAGCTTGAGCCTCTGGCGTGACTGGAGGAGGTTAAAAAACCTGTCAATTGTCACGCCGAGGTAGAGGATGGAGTTGGATACCTTTCTTCTTTCACCATCGACCACGAACTACTGGGGCAGTCTGCTCTTCCAGCACTATACCTATAAATATCTTACCTATTTATCAACAAAATAAATTAATCGAACCATATGTTTTTTGTTGATATATTTTTTTAAATCTAAACTACATAAAGTATTTTTAAAATTTAATTGGTAATCGTAACTCCGTTCGACTAAATCATCAAATATCCTCGTATTAATAATCATGGATGAAGCTAAGCCATATTGTGATAAACTTATAGCTGACCTGGGAAATATTATATCTGAAGAACAAAAGGAGGAGTTCCGAAAGCAGTTGGAGATAGTGGCTGGAGAGAGCCTGAAAAATTTGGAACAGTTGAAGGATAGCGTAAAGAAACTGGCTGGGGATTTGCAGAAGGGGGCAGAAGGCGCCTCAGAGAAGTTGGAGCGTGCGTTCAACGAGTTCCAGAAAAACATGGAGGGTTTGCAAGAGAAGCGTCGCCAACAGGTGATACTTGTGGGGGTAGTTACGTAACAGACCATCCGAATTATATTTCAGTTTTTTTAGGTTATAACCTAACCCTTTATTATTGCTACTTTATTTGGATGACTATCTTTCGATAGATATATAATCCTTAAAGCGATCTTTTTCAGGTTAGATAGGAGCCTTTCATTGTTTTAGGTTATAACTAACAAGAACAGTACATTCCTGCTGGTTCATTCCACGTCAAATCAACTCACTTATGAACCTTACCATCTCATATTTTCTTTAAATTTCGCAGATTTTGTATAGATATAGATTTGAAAACTATGAAATTTTATTGAGATGTGTCCACTCGGTTTTTAATAATATAGCTGTTAAGACCTCGTAAATGGACCATAACAGAATGCTATAATAAAAGAACAAGTTTTGGAATTACTTCCCTAATTTAGCTAAAGAAAGGGACAGGTGTCACTTTAAAGCATAATTCATGCCTTTTCATATGAAATGCAACAATATATAGGTTAAGATAAGCTAACATTTCTCAACACCTAATTTAAACTTAAATTCTAATTTGAGTCTTCCTCGATGTTGAACAAGCTTTTGATCGAGTCTG
>NW_027114863.1:555790-590430 GCF_000696795.3 Halyomorpha halys
TACCACCAATGGGTGGTTCCTTCCCAAGATTTTCAAGTGTATATGAAACATACTACATATTTACCTATTGTATTATTTTGTACAGTTGTAAATTACAATAAATTAATAATAAAAAAAAATTCTAATTTTATCGGTGATTTTCCTCCTCCTGCATTCAAAAGCAGTCCCTTGACACTCTTCTCCTTCACTGGTTACAGGACATGTGAACTGAAAAATTTCGGTTTGTTCTAGAAAACATACTGGACTTATAAATTTCCGTTAAGAACAAAACAACGCATTGACTCCGCTATTGAAAACTAACAAGATCAACAGGAACTACTATCACTAACGATACCTCATAGATGAACATCAGAAATTTTCGGGAAAACAACTTACCTCTTCAAATTGAAACTTAGAGCAAGGTATAGATATCCTTCTGACGCATTACAGTACATTGACTAACCGGCTAAAAATAGGCATTAGAAAATATTGAATTCAAAATCTTCATAATTTTACAGAAAACCAAAATATTGCAGACAAATCATGGCACAACTACTAAAAAGCTACCAAAATAAAAATCCTTTAAACATACACTACTTGCTATAAATAAGACTTAAATAAGGGTCACGATCAAATAAAGAAAAAACTAAAATATTTGGCGAACACCTCTTCAAAACTTTTAGCTCCCATCCTGATATCCTTAATACAACCCATCTTGAACATGTAGAAGTAGAGATAACAATCCCATTCCAGATGTTTCTTCCTCTTGAAGCCTTTCATCGCTCAGAAATAATGAGCATCATCCACCAATTACCAACCCTCCACAAAAGATCCTGGCCACGATCTCATCACATCCTACATTCTGAAACAGCTCCCTAGTATAGCCATCCTATTCCTTACCTGTTTCATTAATGCTACCCTTCGATTCACCTATTTCCCGACACTTGGAAAATGACAACAAACTTTTTCCAATATCTCTCTTAGCCACTTGTATATCCATCATCATATCGTTATATTTTCCTTCTGGCGATTTGAGAAACATCCTTGGCAAACTCGTATTAAAACGCCTCTATCCAATCCTTGATTCTATTCATATTTTCCAAAACACCAGTTTGGATTTAGAATATACCATTCAAATATACAACCGTGTCATTGGCCGTCCAATGTGTGGTGGAAATTGGAGCGCGGGATGTAGTGCACAAGACAGTCCAATGCTTGTCTGGAACCCAGGACTATTCTGTAAAATCCATCAATTTATTCCTCTTACATATTTTCTTTTAATCCTATCCTACCTCTCTGATAGAACCATTAAATTAGATCATAAGCTAGCCTAATCATTCCACTTTTCTCAGTCCGCCGGTGTACCTCAAGGTAGTATCCTAGGCCCCTTTCTCTTAACAGTTTGAACAGCTGATTTCCCAACCCGCTCTATCTCAGTCCTAATACACACCGACACACACATACACCGATGACAAATATGTACTTCCTGTAAACAATGATCCTATTAACTCTACAAGCTCTAGAGACACAAATAACATCTAAGGACTGGAGAATCAAAATAAGTTCTAACAAATTCCATTGTATCACCTTTACTCTCCGTTGTAAACCTTTCCTTTCCTACCCTACATTATCTTTTTTTAGTATTCCTCTAAATCATGTTGAACTGGTTCGGTACTTAGAAACTAAGTACTACTAACTACTCCATCTTGACAAGAGACTTACTTGGAATCCCCATACCAGACTGAAACGACAAGATACTGCTCTTGGATTTCAATTACTATAGCGCCTGCTTAACATACAATCTAAACTTCCCATTTAATACAAAAAGCTCTTATATGCTGAGATAATCAGACCAGTTTGGACATACGAAATTGAGCTTTGGGGCTCCATCAAATCATCAAATTCCTCACCATAAAATCTTTTATGCTCCTTATTACATCACAAATAAGTTCATACACAAAGACCCCAACATCCCATTCGTTGTAGATTTGGCCCGAAATAGATAATTTACGTACTTCAGAGTTAATTGCGAGAAGTTACAAAGTCGAATTCACCAGCAAAAAAAAAAATCCTCATTCATTATAACCGATACCTACCAAGTTTCATTCGTGTATATTTGGTTATATATCAACAAGAATATATTTGTCAAGTTTATATAGTACAGCTAAATATAATGTTTTTTCAGGCAGATGATGTCTGTAAAAGCCTTGGAGGTCTTTTAGAGCGACTTAAACAAGCAAACGTTAGTGGGTCTACGAAGAACGATCTGCAACAGAAGACAGAAGACCTTATGAAAAAAATATATGAGTTCAAGGAACACGCGCAAACTCTGTCTCAGGATATTATGGACCAAATCAAAGACCTTAACGAGACGTATTCTAAAGTCAATGAAAACAGATATAAAGAGATGGTTTCGACTATCGGGGAGTTAGCCAAAATATTTACTGAAGCCACTAATAAAGATCCTGCGAAAAAATATTCAATGTTTTGTTCTAGTACTAGTGAGGCGGTCCAATGTTGTTTGTTAGAGGTTTAATAGGAGTTGAAAGTAACTGTAGTGCGGTGCGAGCATAATACAGCTCTCACTTACCAGCCAACATACGTCATTCGTCGTGTCTTTGTCTATCGTACCGGTGTAAAATTTAGAGAAAAATAACAAAAGCAATAAAAAAACACGGTCACTCTATCTAAACTTTATACCAATACAAAAGACAAAAAAAATTGAGCTACAATCTGATATAACGAAATTCCCCGTGAAAAGAAATATAGGAAATTCTATTTTGGAACTTCAGAACAGTGTTTCAAAATAACGATATAACAAGCAAAACCAACAAACCTGTCCAAAGAGCTCTCGCTACATATTTTTAAAAAACAAGACATATATAGATTCAAATTTGATGCACCAAAAATCATACATCAGGAAAAAAACGACTTTAAGCGAAATTTAAAAGAAATGATTACTATAGGAAAATATAAGAATCGAGCTATCAATAAAAAAAATGATATACAAAACATAAATTCACGTTTCTCTAACCTAAGAAATACACAAGACATGATTAGCAACACAAAACAGAAACAAACCAAATATAAATAACAGACGGACTTCCTGCTAAGGAAACAAGGGTTATAGTACAAGAGCCCAAGAGGAGGAAAAAGTCAGTTATTTCACCCCAAGTTTTGATTACTTTAATGAAAACTATGTATAATTACGAGTCAAAATTAATGAGTCTCCCAAGTATAGGTAGGGGGAATACAAAATTACGGCTGTTTCAAAGCGATAAGAAACAATAATTTTTCATTCGGAGCTCTATATCTCGAAAAGTAGGAACAACACAAGAAAATCCAAGAGAAAGTAATTCAACAATGATACTCCAAATCGATTTATGCGATATTGACTTCTTGAGACTCATCTATAACAGTCACGAAGTTACTTTGGTTTAATTTCGATTTTATGAGCATTACAGTATTTGTATACAAATAAATATGGCTGAATGAGTTTCCTACACATATTGACTATTTACCAGCAAACTTATTAATCCAGATCATATGTTTTTTTCTTACTTTTAATTTTATTGCTCTGAGCTATTTACAGTAAACTATCTATGGAATTAGAAAAATAAAATTGTAACTGCATTCAGCTAAATCATCATTCTTTTCATAATAATCATGGCGGGATTAAAGAAATATTGTGATCAACTTATGAAAGGCATGGAAAACCTGATAACCGAAGAACAGAAGGAGACGTTCCTAAATGAAGTGGTGAATGTGACTGCAGAGAGCCTGGAAGGTTTCCAGCAGTTGAGGGAGCATATCAAGAACGTGGTATCGACGAGGCAGGAAGCAGAAGAAGTCATGAACCGGCTAGAGAACGCCTTCGTCGAGTTCCAGACCAACGTCGAAACGAATCAGGACAGGCGTCGCCAACAGGTAATAGCCAGCGGATAGTAATTACCTCTTTGTCTACTATCATCATTCTTATTTACTTTTTTTTCTTATTTAAAGTTATGACTTCATATTGACAACGACCAGGTAATTAGTTAATTTATATAGTAAATTGACTTCCATGTGTTAAGACTTATTCCAAATCGCTCCTGCAATTGCACGAAGGACTTTCCGTTCAAATGTCTCGATTCCCATTTCTAGGGTAACTGTTAGAGCCGAGATGTCGCTGCCGTATATCAGATCTGGCTTCATCACGTTGTTGTACACCCTTACCTTCAGTTTCGTAGAGTTTTCGACTTTTTCGGGATTCTTAGCGGAGAGAAGCATCTGTTTGCGCTTTTTATACGCTACTCAATCTCAGTCCGTTGATCATTTATTGCTTTTATTATTTATTTTTTCCTACGCCAAAGGAGGCATTTCTGCCATTTTGTTTCGAACGGCCCAGTATAGTTTAGCTTTGCTGAAGTAACTCCTGCCTGTAATCAAGTCCGCCGCTGCCGCACATGCAAATATGTGATCGCCAGTCATCTCACCAACTTCACACAGGACACAGTCTGAAGACTCAGTCACTCCTATTTTCTTCAGGTGCCACCGCAAATAGTCATGTTCAGTAGCCAACCCGAAGCAAGCCACTGACACCGCTCTTGGTAAAGTCAAAGTAGGGCGCCTCTTAGGATCTAGCAATGCCGCCCAGTTCTTGCCCACACATTCTCCTCGACTCCTTTTCTCTGTTCTTTCAGTGTCCATGGTGATAGGAAGAAGCTGCTGTGGTTGGCTAGCCCCTAACCGTGGAAGTCGATCCGCCTCCTCATTCCCATGTGTATACCGCAATGGGCTGGAATCCACTGCATTACCAATACTTTAAGTATTTCTCTTTTTACATTCTATGGATTTCCGGCATGCGAAAATTCTAGCGTTAGTTGAGGGACGTCCAGAGGCTATTGCTAGCAGTGCTGCTCTATAATCCGACAGCAGAACTATCTTCTTTGGGCAGGCACGAGTAAGCTTTTCTAAAGCTAAAGTAATAGCACCTACCTCGCCATCAAAATTGGTAGCGTTTGCTCAAGCAGGTGCTGACAGTTGGAACATGCTACTATAGACAGCTGCACCTGCATTTTTATTTGCCTCTGTAGCTGACCCGTCGGTGTATACACGGATCCATTCAGGCTCAGGGTAGCGCTCGTGGTAGAGTGGCCAATGCCACAGTCTTTCAGAGACTCGATCTCTGCCTGCAGTTGCATGTGTGGTGGCATTGGAATTGGTGTCGATTTAGCCGCATCGGTAATAATCCTCAATGCCTTATTTTTAACTATATCAAGACGTCCCAGCACTGAATCGGTAGCTGTGACCATAATCCCAGAGCCATATTCCAGGACTGATCTTATATATGACCTATATGCATGTCTTAAAACCTCAGCGGCTGCTCCCCATTTTATGGCTGTGATTCGTTTCACAAGTCGCAGTCTTGATTCTCCTTTATCTGCAGCATGCTTACATTGCTTAGTTCAGGTTAACTTATCATCCAGGAGCAGTCCTAGATATTTCGCTTCACGACTCCTGCTAATGGCCTGATTATCAAGATTCACTCGGAGCTCATGCTGCTTTGTAGAAAGGGTAAATAGTTGGAACTGTCTTTTGCGTATTGATAATCATTTCGTTTTCTTCTGCCCAGCTCTCCAGAACCTTTACGGTATTCGTTGGCCTAATTGCTTTTATTATGGAGCAAATGTATTTAAACCGGTCGACTTTTGGAAACGATTCGCCATCCACGCAGACCATATCGCTAGGGAGGATTTTTCATCTTATAATCATATTCTTTGTTTTATCTCCATTTACTTGCAAGCCTTAAAGTCAGCATTAAAGTCTTTGCTAGTCTTTTCTTGTCACCTCGGTATCTTCCTAGGACCGCAATTTCGTCCACGTATGCCAGGACTTAATATTTCATTGATATTATTTTCTAGTAAAATTTTTTCGAAGGTGTAGTAATTGAAAACTATTGTATAAACTGAACCAAACAATCTTGTAATCAATAGAATTTTCAATTAGTAACCCTTTGAAATCTTATTATGTTAAAAATCATAAAATTTGAAATAAATCGATGGGCGATAAAGCGATCTGAATATTGTGTAGCAATTGGATGATTAGGCTAATAGTCGAATCTTTGTCCACAATAATCTTTTGGATTACTGAACCAATTTATGTCCTATTTTTACAAAATGTTCCCTTTCAACATGGGAATCAAATGAAAACATTTAAATACAATGAGATCCCCAAATTCTCAAAAACTGTACAACAGCACATCACACGGAGACACATTAAATTCTTCGACAGTCTCCCTGCTTCCTTCAATCCAGTATTCCAGTCTATCACCCCATCCCCCCTTCCCGCGAGGTGGCAAGGCAGGAAAGGTCCCAAAAACCCTATTAACATCACCTCATAGCTCCATCTTCTGATGCACCCCAACCCCCTCCCTCACACTTCTTTTGATTTCAGACTGTTTCTCTTATCATTTCACCATTATCTATTGTCTTTATTATTTTTATTTTTTATTTATCTTTATTTTTATTTTTATTTTATTTTTTATCATATATGCGATACAACACGAGGAGGCCCCTCACCTCCGGACTCAAAATAGCTCCTGAATGGATAACACATATGCAAAATTAAATATAACAGGTAACCTTAAAATACCAAAGGTAGTAAAAGGTAAGACACAACACGAATTACTTTTCTTTCTTGCACAGTAATGCACTACTAATCCACATTTTATTTCTGTTTTTAGAGGGTTCGGAAAAAAAAAAAAAAGAGAAAAAAAAAAAAAATTCTCAAGTAGAAAAAAAGTTATTAGTAAAATTAAGCGTTTTCGGTTTGTATCTCAGAAAGTATACTTTTTTTCACAGTTATTGTATAGATCCATCTCTTTCTGAAGAATAAGAAAAAAATATCCGCTGATTTCATTAAACGATAATATATTCGCAAAAAATTATAAAAACATAATGTGGGGTAAAGCAGGTCAACAATTTTTTTTTTTTAGAAAAATAAAATAATTCGTTTTTAGTGTCGCCTTAAAGTAAATTTTTGAAGGAAATTGAAAATTGTTCATCTTGATTTATTTGGAGGATTTCTTTTTTTTTTTCAGTGACTCTTGTTTGTATAATCATTATAGAGCCTAAACCACAGCCTTGGTGTAGATTACTTGAGTCGTGTCGAAGTTATTTCTATTTTTTAAATTTTTCAAAAGAAACCAAAGGCCAATGCAGGGTGTTGGATTTACACGTCCAATTTGGTGAATTTATTATTCAATCATGAGAAATCATATATTTTGGTGCCCTCTTCAACGTAAAATCAAGATACCATGAATCATGTGATACCGTCACAGATCTAGTTATATTTACGTCTCGACAGCCTGGTCGCTTGAACACAGGCGTTCATCATAAGTCTCTCTACTCCCTGGTCACTTGTTCGATCACCGTACACACACTCATTATGCTAGCCTGCGTTCGTAGGAAGAACGTCAGCCGTCACCACAGCATCCTGAGAAACAATCACTCTCTCTTTTACTTGTCCCTTCAAGGACTTAATTTTGTACAGTAATCGATCATATGATGACATTAAATTGTTTCAAAATTTCACACAATTTATTTTACACAACTAAATAAAGGGCTTCCGGTGGTAAGAAAACTGAAAAAATTTATTTTCCTATTTTTTTCGAAAATTATTATAAAAGGGTTTCTTGAGGTTCTAAAAACGAATATAAACTTTGTTTCACTCCTAGAAAATCTCTTACCACACTTTGATAGGTCAGTCAGTCTGAATTTTTTTTCAATGTAGTATTAATATTGAAGAACAGTGTTATTCGAAAATTATTTATATTTTATGTAGTCTATACATAACAGTATCATAAATAATAAATTGTCTTAAAGAATAAGAAAAAAATACATAAATCAGACGAGTACAAAGGATGAGTTAGTTGTTACCACACTTGGAGACATCAATCTGTCAGACCAATATATATAAGAAAATAAAGCTTGAATATTAACCATGTAGTTCCCCAGCGAAACCTAGTGGCAGCGTATTGAACTTTTTCCTGAGAAACTTCTGCTACCATCCGGTAGGTTGCGTTAATTTGATGTGATATTTGTTTTACATTTAAATGTGGTCTTACAAGTTTGCAGAGTTGGGCAAATATTATTCAAATGGCGAGAGACGAATACTTTTTTATTTGTGAATTTTCTCTTCAAATGATTATTCGTACAAAAACATATAATTAACCATCGGAATACTTTTTCATTCGTCATTATTTTACACGAATAATCAATTATTCGGGCAAAACAATTCGAATAACCATTTGAATACTTTTATATTCGTCTATTTTATAGAAAAATAATCTCTTATTCGAAAAAATTAAATGATTAACCGTCCAAATACGTTTGTATTTGTATAAAGGCGACATTTTTTGTCTTACAGCTATACATAGATATATTTTATGATCGCGTATAGATTAATTTTTACTTTTCTGATTTGTAACTTATAAGGGTCCCTTTTTATGTTTTGGGATATGTAGAATATGAAAATAAATCGATACGCGATACTAAATTCGATAGTACTTTTATATTCTACATATCTCAAAACATATAAAGTGACCCTAATATGTCCGTGATCAAGAAAGTTAAAATAAATCGAAACGCAATAATTAAATCTATACCCATCAAATTATAAAATCAATAGCATTTTTATTTTTGGTATATATTGAAACATATAAAGAACATGATAGAAATCAGAAAAGTTCATATAAATCGATACGAGATCTTAATTAAAATCGACATCATTTTCATATTCTGCATTTCTCAGAACGTGTAAATGGACCGTACCGTTACACGTTGGAAATCAAGAAAGTTAAAATAAATCGATTGCATTTTCATATTCTGCATATCCTAAAACCTAAAAACCTATGAGTTAGAAATGAAAAAATCTATATGGGATCTTGCAAATGCGCGAATGTGCAAGCTTGGAGATAGTTTAATTGAATTGGATGGTGCAAGTTGGCTAGAAGTTGAATGTCAGTTTTTGGGCACAAACCAAAGTGCAATTCATCCACATTTGTATGGTTTTAGAACTGCCAACAAATGAATATTTGTGCTCTTCGTGCTTTATTTAATTAAAGAATTTCTCCAACCTTTGGATTCAATAATTAACTCTTGTTAAAGATTGTATATTTTAAAATTCTATCGATTCGGTGTAAATTCATTTCAAATATTGGTAATTAACTTTAGAAGTTTATTTTTTATATAATACATCCCTAAATTAATATTTATGAAGACATTGTATGTCTAGGTAATTAAATTAACACGTTTCTAATAAAAATTCTAGAAGGAAGGTTGAAGTAAAAGGTTCTATAATACTATTTCTATGATTTTTTTTAATCTACAACCTTGCTAATTGCTTTGCTGACTTTGCTGATATTTACGTTACCTTTTATTTTTCCTTTCATTATTTCCTTCTTTTATATTGTTGGAATATGTACAATATTTGCTATTTGGTAACACTGATTGTATGATAACAAGTGAGAAGGTTCTAGTAGCTTCAACATTGTTATATGCCCGTACAGTTGATTTAAATATAGTTTTTTTGAACAGTGATAAATGTTTTCTTTACAATATAACATATATAATGAAAATCCAATGGAATAGCCGTCTAAAATCAAAAAAACACAAAAGCATGTGGACATTGACGTTTGTTGTTTTCTATATTTACCAATTTGTAGACGGATTTGTGGCAAGTGCCAAACGTAAAGATCCAGCATAACATCACATTAACCACGCAATTTGCCATTGGCCACTCCTTATGCCATACTATTAAATATCTAAAATTATGAAATAATTAATATAGATATTGTTATTAAATTATGGTAAGTGATTACAGGTGTAAGATAAAACATTTTTTTTAAATTGTTTAAAATTTCATTTTTTCAGTTACTATATTTTGCAACCAAATGCCTCGTATATACAGGGTGTCCTTTTTAGATGGCCCGGCTGAATTTCTCTTGATCGGATAGTGTTATTATACAAAATTAAAAAATACGTATTTGATGTTTTTAAGCCTAGTTAAAGATGCCGACCTGCTTTTGAAAAAAAAAAAATCATACGGGGTGTCTCAGACCCAGTACAACTTTCAAAATTACAAATGAGAACTTATGACATCCGATCATCCTTTTAATGAATTTTCAAACTGAAATCAATGGTGGAAACAAAATTTGATTCGGTCAATAAATTACAAAGTTTAAAGAAAATACACAATACATTTTGCTTGTTAATTTAATTGAAAAATCCATACATACCATATCCAGCGGTTGGTGAACCTATATAGCATGTTCAAACTGCCTGCCTTCTTTGAAGATACAAAGATCGGTTGTTCTTAGCCATTCTTCGCTGGTGCTCAGTGCGATGGACCAATCGCCTAGCATCATTCACTCTTTGCTAGGCGATGGACCAATCGCCCAGCATCATTCACTCTTTGCTAGGGGATGGACCAATCGCCCAGCATCATTCACTCTTTGCTAGGCGATGGGCTAATCGCCTAGCATCATTCACTCTTTGCTAGGGGATGGACCAATCGCCCAGCATCATTCGCTCTTTGCTATATTTCTTCAACTCATCCTGCAGGGTTATGTTTCGCAAAAAAACCTGTTTTTCAAATATCCCCATAACAAGAAGTCAGAGTTAGATCGGATTACCAAGGAGGTCAACAGATGGGGCCGTGAGCCCCCCTCCTCCCCCCCCCATCCACCACTGCCAGGAGAGTGACAATTTAAGTAATTTCTCATCTGCAGAGGTTTCTGATTCGGGGTGTCTTAGACCCAATACACCTTTAAAATTTAAAAATGGAAACCTATGACTTCCGATACATCATTTTAATGCATAATAATAGTGATTGATCAATAAATTACAAAGTTGTGGTACTAGGTTAAAGAAAAAATAATAAATTTGTTTGGTATCTACATATTCTTTTAAATTTTTTTTTACACAGGAAATAATTTGCTCGCTTCGTGTTTGTTATCTTTTTAGTTCAAATTCATAAGAAAAAGTTTGTTTTAAAGATGTAGTGAAGGATAGAAACACGTTTCCGAATGAGATAAGCTATATTCTCTGTTATTGCTTAACGAAATGGTCTTACGAAAACTTATTTTAATCCCTGGAAACAAACAACTTTTACAACAATACTTACAACCATTCTGTTTGCCTAATTAATATTAAGTAGTCAGTCAGAATGAACCGACGAGTGCAGGTTTCTTGTCAGAAAAAAACTGATATCTACAATTGTTTTATTGAAAGTGGTGCTATTGCTCGCCGTAAAGTCGTCTAGTACTCCCAGAAATTTCCCGATCGTCCCCAAGTGAACCACTAAACATTTATTCCTGTTGCTCACAATATAAAGAGATACGGATCCACCAAGAAATCAGCAAGCGATTTCGACCAGGACTAGACATTTTACTGTATGTCATGGAAAATTTAAATTCTTCTCAAAAATCAAAATTAGGAATGTGCTGCGAACTTAAATAATTTTAAACCCAATCGCTCTTGTCTTGTCCAGGGGCTTCGAACTTAGATTATGACAAGCACTTAATGTTCTTTGCATATAAATGTCGATTGCGGGAGTCGAGAAAACATTCTCCCATATAACTTGGGAACTGACGAATCAAAGTTCATCACAAATGGTCTATTGAATCGTTGGAATTTTCGAACTTGGGCGCAGGAAAATTTCATAATATCGTATACTAGTCACAACCAGGTGGTTATAAGCATCAATGTATGGTTTAGTCATCTCGAAAATAAATAAATCGGTCCTTATTTCTACTGAAAGAATTTGAATGAAGCTCAGTTTCTAAATATCTTGAAAGAGGAATTAACTACTCCACTAGATGTTCCTCTCGAGCATCGGCGAAGAATGGTACTGCAGCTAGATGGATACCCCACACAGAAATCTCTTAAATCATCACTATCATGGTAGTGGTAGTTGTTGGCCTCTTCGATCACCTGATCTATCTCTGTTAGACTTTTTCTTGTGGGGGTATTTGAAAAACAGGTTTTATGCCATCCATAACCGTGCCAAATCAGTTGAAGAAATGCAGGAAAGAGTGTACAATGCTTGTCGATTGGACCCTTCTCAGTCCATCAAACTGAATACCAACAAAGAGTGGCTAAGAAGATCCAATCTTTGTATCTTAACAGAAGGCAGGCAGCTTGAACAGAATATGTAGGTTTACCAACCACTGGATGTAGTTTGTAAGGATTATTCAATTAAATTAGCTTGAATTTTTTTTTTTTTTTTTGACTTTTTAATTTATTGACCGATTTAAATTCTGATTTCAGTTAAAAAAATCCATTAAAATGATGTATCATGTAGCGGAAGGCATAGGTTCTCATTTGAAATTTTAAAGTTGTACTGGGTCTGACACCACCTATTATTTTTTTAAAAAAAAACAGATGAGAATCTGAAACTAGACTGATAAACATGAAATGGGTATATTTTGTTTTTTTATAACGTTACTGGTACTGGTACTGGTATTTGGTGAGGGGGACAAGTCCGGCAAGTGGTCCTAACGGTCCTTTTTCCCAACCCCTGGCGGCTATCTAGCTTACTTACCAAGGTGGGGGTGCCAAGATTCATTCTTCGAGACCGCCGAAAAATGAATGTTTACTGCCCCTAGGTGGGAATCGAACCCACAACGTTCTGAACCGAGCGCACTGGGACCTGCGCCCCAACCCGCACGGCCGTCACGTCCCTGTTTTATAATGTTATCCAATCTATAGAAATTCAGCCAGGTCATCTAAAAACGACACCCTGCATATTCAGAAATATATTTATTTTTCAATTTTGTATAACCGTGGTATAATATTATTTCCAGACAGAGAATGTCTTTTACAAGGTCGAAACTCTTTTGGAAGAATTCCGTCGAATAGAAGCTGACGTGTCTGAGAAGGAAGAACTGATACTGAAGACAGAAAACCTAAGGGGAAGAATTAGTACGTTAATGGAAAATCAAGTACCTCTGCCTCAGGAAATTATCTATGAAATGAAAGAATTGTATACCTTGTACTCAAAATTCAACAGCGCTAAAAGTCTTGAGATAAAGGGAATCGTCGATGAGATCCTTCAAATTTTTACTAGTCTTAATAAAGGCTTAGTAAAAAAATATTAAATATTTTTATTTAACCCTCGTGAGTTAGCCCTATATTTCCAAACAAACTTGTTGTATTTTTGGTATCAAAAAAGGTAATAAAGTGTGAAAACCTAAATTTGGGGAATCTGGTAGTGGGTTCGGATTTGGAATCATATACACAACTAGAAAATTAGGTTAATTATGTTGTGCTTATTTGGGAGTGGGATGGCTTAGGGGTAATGCACTGTGCAACTATCTCCAAGGACCTGCCCGATGTTCGAATCTGTCTATGGAAGATAATTATAGGCCTTTGGGTTCGGGAACCCTCCAGAGTTCACTTAGCCTTATAAAGTGGGTAACCTAAATTGAAGAAAAATCTAGGGGTCGAAAGTGATTCTGACCAACACCTCCAACAGAAGGGAATGTTCCTATGCCAAAATGTCATCTAGATATTGAGTAGACCCTTGACTGGCTAATACATCTCTCTAAATTGTCATCGAATTTTCCATATTTTCATAAACCCATATACGCAAATAATCATAGTATTATCAAAAATCAAGTACAACCTGTCTCATTATTGATACAATCACCTTGTGGTATGTTATACCTTTTTATTCTATTCACAGACGTTTGGGTGCACTTGTAAATAAATATTAATCTGTTCAGTTCCACTTTAAAGACAGTTCTTTCAGTCAACCTAACCAAGCACTCCAAGAGTTAATCTGGACACAGGGTTCACTCACCCTCGTTCATGATTTTTTTTTTTTGGCACTTACAGCCTTTTCAATTTCTATGCCTCAATTGATTCTTTCCTAACCTCGAAACATTTGGAAGATAAAACGGAAAATAAAAATTCCGAGGATATAAAGTCTAAATATTTCAATAAAACCTTTAGCCAGCAAGTAAATAGGAAGTTCATCGGAACCCGAAGCCATCTGCTGGAGGTGGACAGTGAGCGGGAATCATGACGCAGTATCGGGGAAACAATACCGCAGTTGCGACAGGACATGGTGGCACTACTGTCACTATCCATCGATCCCTTTCACATCACTTAGTCCTTCTACAAGTCCGAAATTTCCTACAAACCACAGCCATAACGATCCAAACTTCTCTCTTTCCCAAAACACTTGTAGCGAGTTAGTCCCCACCCAGAATTCCCACTTCCCAACCTCAATTCAATTTCTTCTTTGATTTCCTTGGTCACTATTTCCTTCTAGGTGCAGACCTTAATGCAAAAAAATAACAATAGGGAGCTATAACCACCAATTCCCGTGGCCGATCACTCCTGCCTGCAATCAATTCCCTGCGTTGCAACATTCTTTGACCCGATTCGAGAATTGGCCAACCATCGAACCGAGTCCTTCAATTCCTACCTCTCTTCCCTAGAAGAGTTCTACTCACGACAATTACCTCTGGAACATGACAAAATGCTAAAATCCAAATACATTTCCCACCCCCTCTGACGAGATGATAGCACATGGGCAGCATCTGACAAAGATAACGAAGAAAAACTAGCCATTTACGTTTCTCACACATTCACTCCTCTTCCTGAACTTCATCCTGACCAAACCGAAACAAAAGAAGAATACCTATCGTCACCAATCCCACTCTTCTTACCTCCTAGTGCAGTTACCCCTTCTGAGGTCAAATATCAACTAAAGATGCCTCCTCATAAATCTCCAGGGTATGATCTTCTGACTTCTCAAATCCTTTGTCAACTTCCTCCCAAAGCTATAATATTCCTTACATATCTCTATAATTGTATCTTTAGAACAACCAACTTTCCTGCCCTGTGGAAACACTACATTATAATTCTCTTTCCAAAACCAGGAAGACCTCCTAATAATCCTGCTTTCTATAGATCCTATAGATGTTTGAAACAATCCTCCTAAAACAATTTCCTATCCATGGTTGAATTACAGAGTTTTCCCGCACATCAATTTGGATTCAATACGGCTATCCTATCCTCCCATTCTGATCCTGTAATAGCCCCATCCAATCTCCAAACACACCTCATCCCGATTGAACAATGGTGCCACCAATGGCGAATAAGAGTCAATGAATCGAAATGCACCCAGGTGACTTTCATCCTCCACTGCAGCTTCTGTCCACCTGTTACTTTTAATAATATTCCTCTACTCAGATCCGACACGATACCTTGGGTTCATCTTAGACAAAAGACTCACCTGGAACCAACATACTAGACTTAAAAGATAAGAAGTCAACAGACAATTCAGCCAATTGTACCGACTACTCAGCAGGACCTCTCATCTCTCAATAGAAAACAAACTTCTAATTTATAAGACTATACTCAGCCCTATCTGGACCTACGGACTTGAACTTTGGGGAACAGCTAAACTATCTAACATCAAACAAATCTAATCTTTTCAATCCAAAATCCTTCCAACTATAGTCAATGCACCCTACTACGTTTCCAACCGAACACTACACCATGACCTTCGTGTTACATTTTGTCCTTGACCTCATACCAACCAAATTCCATATAATATTTTTAATCATCCTAATCCTTTGGTTCAATCCTTATCCAGTTCCACCCATCCCTACCTTCCACCTCGAAGGTTGAAACGGCAGTGGCCTGGAGACATATTTTAAAATAAAAATGGACAATCAGAGTTTTGACAGTGGTCAGATGTTCCATTCAAGTTGAATGTTTGCGGCTTTACCGCAATTGCTCAGCCTCCACTGGCTCATTACGTGTGATGCGGCGAGAGGGATGCGCTGGGATCTTTTGAGCTCTGCTCTACCCCTCACACGTGGAGGATAGAGTGGGCTCAGTGATCCACAGGTCGATTGTGTAAATATTGTATATAAGAATGTAAATGTGACTAGAGATTATTTTGTTTATTTATTTTTTCATGCGCATAGTTTGATTATGTTCATTTTCTTTATCTTTCTGTTTATATATATTTTATGAGAGATTTAATTTATTTTTATGAACTATTTTTTTTTAATAATATTTTATAATAATCATTCTTCACTCCTACCTATTGCCCACAACAGTGTGGCTGATTGTAATATCAATCAATAAAGTTAAAAAAAAAAATAAATACTCCATTTAAAGAGGGCACTAGCCTTTCCAGAAACTGAAGATAATATATTTCCATAACAATAATAATTTTTTCTATTAAAATGTCGATCATTGTAACCTTATTTAAAATTTTCTATCGATTTTTAACATGTTTCAACATCACAATTAAATTTTCTAATATGTGCTGTAATTAGAGACGGCACTTCTTTTCCTTTTCTTATCCACATTTTTTTACATTCTAATTTATATTACATTACAATGGTAGGACAAATGGCTTTGGAGGTGGGCTATTTTATGAAGAAAAGTGTTATACAGATAAAATATACAAAACTAAGATTCTGCCCACATGAAAAATTGGTAAAGCCTACTTTTTTTTGTATTCAAGATGTAGAATCACCATCCGAGGTTTGCCGATTTTATTCTGTTACACCCTGTATCTTTTTATTATTTTTATAAAGTTCATTAACAACCTTCACTAATAATTATCCAAAATAAATAAATATTTGTACGAACACGCTAACATAAAAGGAAACAGGTGAATTACATTGTTAGAGGTTATAAATTATATAACATGTTTTACCCCATGTGAAATGTTTCCACATCTCAAATTATCATACAGCAAAAAATGAAAAAAAAAAATAATTTTTGAATATGGCAGCAAAACTTGAAAATCTTGGAGACCTACTCGTTACGAAATTAGGAAATATCATACCAGAGAATCAAAAAGATAGTATTCGCAAGGAGGCGAATGAGGTAGCCAAAAACAAACTTAAGAATCTGCAAGCCCTGAAGGATCGTGTCGATAAGTTGGCGCCCGACAAAAAAAATGATGTAGAAAAGGCTTTTAAAGAATTCTCAGCAGAAGCAGCGGCAGCACAGGGACAGGCAATGCTGGGTACGGCACTTGGAAAGCACTAAATGTCCTTTAGTGAGTTCTCTTTTATTACATATTTCCACTAGTCCTATAAAACAAAAACCTATTTTAAGTTCATTCACCTATATTTTTCTGAGCATTGTAAATTACCTTATTTTTTCGGTTTGTTGTATTTTGTTTTCATATTTATTCACGAAATTAAGACTGTAAGTATCTATTTATTAATTTATATTGTAAGGAACATTTACTAGACAAACGGTCTAAATTGCCATGCCATTACAAAAGACTGATCTACATGACTATTATAAGGCCTATCTGGACATACGGAGTTGAGCTTTGGGGCTCCACTAAACCATCAAATTCCTCTAGAATCCAATCCTTACAGTCCAAAATCCTTAATGCTCCTTACTTTGTCACAAATCAAGTCATCCATCAGGACCTCAATATTCCATATGTTGCCGATTTGTCCAGAACCAGATACCGTTCCTTCCATAAAAAACTTCATAACCAGCCAAATACACTTGTTTTCTAACCTGGCTACTCCTTCATTACCTAATAATCCTCCTAGAAAAGAAGATGGCTTCGAGATCTTCTCCTCTAGAAATGTTATTGGAGTTCTATCAGTGGGTAGATTCTCCACATGTTTGTATCATGTCACTATGTCACCTACAGCAAATTTACTTGTTGTATATATGTGTATTCAGTTGTAAATAACAATAAATAAGTTATTTAAAAAAAAATATTGTAAGAAAATCATCAGGGTGATTTGCTGATCATCTTCTGACACTATTTAATTTTAAACATTTCTAATTCATTCCGGAATAAAAGACAAAACAAGGAAAAAGGAAGGTGAGTATGTAAATCTCTATATCGAAGTTTTTATAACACGAGCTGTTTTTTTAGAAAATGGATTGAAGCCCCCAAAAAACTAATGATGGCTTGTATTGGTAAGTTCCGAAAAAATATTCCTCTTCCACTCCAGATTTTCTGAACTGCGACCAGGTAACATATTTAGTTTTTGATGGCAACGTTTAGGATAACTTATTCTTCCCCCAGTGGATCTAGTATAATTGACCTTTAGGCTTTTAAAGATTTGTCAGTACAGGCAACGCCAAAAAATTTGGTTTAGTTCATGTTTGCACTAGTTCTTTAAAAAAAACTTATTCTAAGTAATTCCCCCATATTTTTCTGTGTAATGTGTAAAATACCTTTTTCGGTTTGTTGTCTTCTGTAATGAAATTTTCGCTTCTATTCATAATTAATTCAGTTTATGATTAAAATACCAAATAAATAATACTAGCTTGAGCACAGTCAACATGATAAGTTTCGCTCCTTACGACAAAATTGGACAGCTCATATATAGTATATAATTAATACAGTATATAGGCACCTCTACACGGCCAATCAGATTGACAGTAAAACCAAAACTCTGGGAATCGAACCCACATGAGCCGTCATTGAGAAATTAAAAAAAAAAAAAAAGGAAAAATCGATTTCACATCTTAAATTAACATTAAATAAACACATATAAATACAATACACATACACATATACAGTAATAATAAGTTACAGAATAAGCTATCCAACATGAAAGACAAAGTTGATAAGATGGAAAAATTAAATGCAATTTATAAGATAGCTTATAAAAATTGTGAAAAAGTATACATTGGTGAAACATCTAAAAAACTGGAAACTAAAATCAAGGAACATTCAACCAATTGTAGAAACGTTAAAAGTATAAATTTCACAGCTCTGGCCTACCACTGCAAAAAATTGAGCAATGAATTAAACTTTGTAAACCCAAAAATAATAGATACAGCATTCTTGGAAGCCTCGATCTGTGATTGTAGCCTGATGATTTACTATGTCATCTAGTTGAATCATTTTAATCACCCTCAAACAGTGCTCTATCAGACGAATCTTGTGATATCCTTTTTCGTGGCCCAAGTTTTGCTTTGACTGCATAACAAAGCCACATTTCACTAGATTTAGTTTAAGTCCACCTTTCTTAGCTGCTTCAAAGGCTAAACCCAAATTTTCCAAATGTCTTCAAAAGATTGTGAAAAATGAAAATATCGTCAATATAATTTACATAAAATTGATTCAAATTATGTTTAAGCAAAATACCAACCCAAATTCATTGAAAGATAGCTGAAGAGTTTTTAAAACCAAATGGCAGGAATTTTATTTTCCAGTGACCTTTTTGTTTCATTAACACCATATTTTCCCTGTGTTTCATTCAAAAAGGTGACTAAAAAACCGAGTTAATATCCTTGCATTGAACAAACTACTAGATCGTCGATTCTCGGAAATGGTCGAAGTTTAGATACTTCTAACTCTTTTAGTCCTCGAAAATCGACATATAGCCGCGTTCTTTTTCTATCTTTTTTTTTTTTAATGCTAGAGTAACAGTTGCACAAAAGGGGAGCTCGATTCTTCAATCAAATTATTCTCTAATAACTTTAAATTTTATGATTCATATAGATCAGGGTATGAACATCTGTACGGTTTCCCCGAAATATGGTTTCCCCCTTCAGTTTAATGTGAGCTTCACCAACTCCAACTAGACCCACATCAAACTTATCAGTGGCAAAACATATATCATTTTCACTTAAAATTTTTAAAATTAGTGTTATATTCTTATAATTATGATATATCTGTATTTTGATTCTTTTTATAACTTTTTCTGTCTAAAATATTATATTATCTTTATTGCTATTTTATTATTATGTTTGTTTTTTGATTTTTTTAAAACTAGTTTGCTCTTGTATCAAAATAATTTTGTTTTATCTTTTTTTTTTTTTTTGTTATGCTTAAATAAACCTAATCTAAATCAAAATTTTGTATTTAAAAAAAATAAATTCAAGAGCTCTAAACAAGAAATGTGAGAAAAAGTCTCACTTAAACTATGGACATATAGTTTCTTACTTGAAGTCATAGTTAATACTTTATTCAATTTGTAACTGTGAAGAATGTAGGCAGACGATTGCTAAAACAATAGTTTATTATAAATGAAAGGCAAAAGTAGTAAGGTAATATGCTTCAAAGAAGAAATACTATTATACTTTCCTAAAAAAATAAAATTGAATGAAAGTCCCATTCCACAGTTTTAATGAATCTAACAGTGTAGTATTACAAGTAACTGACAGGATCTTTACAAAGTTATAATTATAAACAAAAGCATTTGAAAAGAATAAACAAACATTTGCAAAGAACAGACTGTTGGAATATGAACAATATCTGCTATTTAGTAACACTGATTGTATGATAACAAGGGGGAAGGTTCTAAGTTGTTATGTGTGTACAGTTGATTTGAATATACACTATATGTGTTTCTTTACAGTGATAAATGTATTTCTTTTCTTTATAATTTTAACACAGACAAATATTTCTTTAACCTTCTTAGGATAGTTCTCCTCTGTCTACGCTAGGAGTGCTAAAATGTCACAGCAGCACAGCTACCCAAATTATGAATATAATTTACGTACGTTTGTATGAAACATGATAATATAAAAGCAAACAGATGGGTTACATTATTAGAGGTAATAAATTATATAACGTGTTTCATATGTGGTATTTCCAAATTTCGAATTTGGATAAAAAAAAAAATAAAAAAAATTTTGGAGATGGCGGAAAAATTAGAAAATCTTGGAGACCTTCTCATTTCGAAATTAGGAAGTCTCATACCAGAGGAACAAAAAGAAGACATTCGCATGGAGGCGAATGAGGTGGTCAAAAACCAACTTAAGAATCTGCAAACCTTGAGGGATCGCATCGATAAGTTGGTTCACGAAAACAAAAGTGAAGTTGAAACAGCTTTTAAAGAATTCACAGAAAAGGCAATAATAGCACTGGCACTGCCATAAAATTTATTTAGTGAGTTTTGTATTATTACATATTGCACTAGTTAATTAAACGGAATTTTTCTTAGCATTATAAGTTAGCTTATTTTTTCGGTTTCTTGTCGTTTATTTTCATTATGCTTGTATTCATAGTAATTTGAGTTTATTACTAAAATAACAAGTAAATAATAGAAGCTTTAGCACAGTTAACATGGTAAGTTTCTCTTCTACATGCGGATTGGACAGCTTATAGGTATGTAGGGACCACTGCACGGGGATCAGATTGTCAGTAAAACCAAAACTCTAGAACGGTGCCCGCATTACACAACTTTCAATTACAGTACAAGAGCCGGGAAGAAAAAAGGCAGTTATCTCATCCCAATATTTTTGATTACTTCAATAAAAACTATGTATAATTAATAGTCAAAATTGATGAGTCTGCCAAGTATAGGTTGGGGGATTAAAAAATGGTGACTTTTTCAAAACCTTAAAAAAACATTAATTTTTCATTCGGAGCTCTATATCTTAAAAACTACCGATAACACTAGAAAATCTAAGAGAACATTATTATAAATAAGGGTAAATTTCCTGAAATATTAGCCTTAAAAGAGCTAGTTACGTCCAATAGTTCTCGAGATATGGCTTTTTAAAAAGCAAAATTCCTTAAAAATCTACTGAAAGATTAGTAGTTAGTTAATTTATTCTTAGAAATCTATATCTCAGGAACTATGTGACGTACAGATGTCTATTAGCACTCAAATTAAAGCTAGTTTAATGCACTATAAAGAAGTTTATGACCTTTACCTTTGTAGGAATAGTAGTTTTCATGATATTTGCTAAAATAAATTGATTTATAGTTGTACGGACAGTAAATTTGATTTATGAAAAACTTTATTTCAGAAACCGTTGGACGTACTGATGTCTGCCAGCGCTCAAATTCTTTAATTAAGCTAATTAAATTTACTACAAAATAGTTAATTATGTTTATCTTTGTAGGAGTAGTACTTTTTATGATATTTGACAAAATGAACTCACAAAATGTTTCTAGTTGTTCGTATAAAATATTGGATTTTTAAAAAAATATATCTCTAGAACCATAAGACGCACATATGTCTCCCAAAATATAGGAAATTTAACTTACTATAATGTAGTCTATGACAATTATGTTCGTAGGGGTAGTAGTTTTTATGATTTCACATATGAATATAAACAACTATTAATCAATTTATTTTAGCAAATTTCATGTAAACTATTACTCCTACGAAGATATACATCATAAACTACTTTATAGCTCATTAAACTAGCTTTAATGTGAGTGCTAATAGACATCTGTACTTCAAATGTTTTTTGAGATATAAATTTTTCAATATAAATTCACTAACTACTGATCTTTCAGTACGTCCCATACAACATTTATTACCATATTAATGAGGAAAAAAACAAGAATTTGCTGTGGGGTAAGAAGCCTCTGGACCAAAGGATGAGTCGCCTGAAAATAATTTCGAAGTGGTAAGAAGTTTTACTTACCATGGCTCTATTATCAATAAGAACCAGGATGAAGAAGAAGGAGTGAGTTAAAAGCAGAATTGCTGCTGGAAATAGAGCTTATTTCTCCATTGTAAGGCTAATTAAAAGCAGATAAGGCCAGTCGTCACATACGGTGGAGAAACTTGGACGCTAAGTAATAAAAGCATTAACCTGCTAGACAAGTTTGAAAGAGTAATTCTGAGGAGGAGAATTACTCACACTTAGAGTTTATAATTGAAACTAAGAAACCCCTCTGAGGAGGAGAATCGTAGGGCCAGTATGCGAGAATCGTAATTGGCGAAGAAGGAAAATGGTGAACTTTTTGGGCTCTATAAGGAATGTAGCATCTCCTCATAAGGACACAGAGGCTTAAATGGCTTGGCCATGTAATGAGGATGAGCGAGGAAAGAGTGGCTCATAAACTGTACAGTTACGTTCCGGATGGTGTACGGCAAAGTGGTAGGCCGAAGGGCCGATGGGGGGGATGCTGTGAGTCGGGATCTGCGACTACTGAGGATCCCAGTTATCCTTACAGAAGAAAGAGAAAGATGGTTGGAGGCCGTTGAGCAGGCCAAGGGCAGCTTATTGCGCCTGTTGTGGCAGTAAAGAAGAAGAAGAAACTGCACCAAAAGGTACAAACCGTGTCTACTTAAACAAATAAAAACCGGAGAAATAAAATAAAACGTTAGAAATTTTTTCTTTATTTGAAATCAATATTTCGCTCATATAACGGCATTAAATCTACCTTTAGTTGTAGCCTGAAAGAGCTCTTCAGCGAAAGGATTTGGATTAAATGAAGGGAAGTTGTGAACGATTAGATGAACACTTGATATCGGGAGAAAAAGAAAAAAAAGGTGAAAATATTCCAATTTCCTTGAAAAATGGTATTTTGAAGTTTGAGACAACACTAAAAACGAATATTATTTGCTTTTTTTCTGACCTACTTTACCCCGAACCACATTACGTTTTTATAATTGGCTTAAGATATAATATAGCTTAATAGAATCAGAAATACTTTTTTCATATTCTTCGGAAAGAGACGAATCAATTGACGTAGGATAACCGTGAAAAGAAATCATACTTTCTCAGCTACAAACCCAGAACGCTTAATTCTTTCTGTTCATAACGTTTTCACTACCTGAGTTATCGGGGATTTCATTATCTTTGAACCTTTCCATGGTGACAGGGGGCTTTTGAAAAAAAATTGCACGTAAATCGGTCCAGTAATTCAAAAGTTTATTGTGGAAAAGCTGAGCCGGGAATGCTTCGTTATTGCTATATTTGAGGATACATAAAGATTTAATGTACACAATTAAACTGGAGGATTAAAATTAATTTCAATAAATTTACCCTTCGACGTAAGCCCATGACTTCTTGCCCTACAGTATCCTTTAATAATACCCCTCTTATTTTGGTCGAACAGATCCGTTACTTAGGACTACATCTGGACAAACAACTGATATGGAATCCTCAAACAAGACAAAAAAGACAAGAAATTGCTCGTCGATTTCGACTATTGCAACATTTACTAGACAAACGGTCCAAATTGCCAATCCATTACAAAAGACTGATGACTATTATCTGAACATACGGAGTTGAGCTTTGGGGCTCCACTAAACCATCAAATTCCTCCCGAATCCAATCCTTAATGCTCCTTAATTTGTCACAAATCAAGTATACCTAATTGTTTAATTTTAACTAATTACACTAATTTATTGATATTATGTACAAACTATTAATTGTGTACTTTTTTTTTAAAATTATTTATTGTTATTTACAACTGTATAGAAAAATATACAACAAGTAAATTTGCTGTAGATGACATAGTGACATGATACGAACTTCTACAAGAATCTACCCACTGATAGAACTCCAATAACATTTCTAGGGGAGAAGATCTCGAGGCCATCTTCTTTCCAGACGCTTAGGAGGATTATTAGCTAATGAAGGAGAAGCCAGGTGGTTAGAAACAAGTGGATTTGGGTGGTTGAGAAGTTTATCATGGAAGGAATGGTATCGGGTTCTGGCTAAATCGGCAACATATAGAACATTGAGGTCCTGATGGATGACTTGATTTGTGAGAAAGTAAGGAGCATTAAGGATTTTGGAATGTAAGGATTAGATTCGGGAGGAATTTGATGGTTTAGTGGAGTCCCAAAGCTCACAAAGCTGCTAAATATATATATGATGTTATAACTATGGTAACGTATTAACAACTAACTTAACTATAGGGGTATTCATGATCTTTAGTTTAACATGTTAAATGGAAAAACTCATGTTAAATGGAAAAAAATTGCTTTGGCCGTGGTAAAACGAAATAACATGTAACATGGCTGAGATTCTGTTACTTGGTCTGTTAAATGGAAAATGACGTCACGCAATAGACCAGTTGAGCTCGCCACCATTTTTGTTTGTTGTGTCAGGTTAGTTCTTTCGTGTTTGTGCTAGTTATTATTCCATACCCCTGTTATTAAATCACAATGGATAACTTTAATAATACAACGGAGAAAAAAAACAGAAGAGGTATTAGCAGACCGCCTTGTGTTGGATAGGGAGCGATTTGAATTTGAAAAGAAAAGGATTGCGGAGGAGCTGAAGCTTTGTAAAATCAAAATACAAATAAAATTTGGCACCAAAGTAGTTTCCATAAAGCTTCCTGGCATCTAAGAGGAACATCCAAGTTTTATTTATGTTCACTAGTTTTGAAATTATAGCTAGATAGTTTTCTAAATTGCTAATGGCTAGTTTTTTAAATACAAATAACTCCACTCATGATTAAGGTAGAAACATGGGAGGAGTGACATTTTGTAGCTATTTAAATTAACTTTTACTTGACATGTAACAAGTAACATATATGTTTGTTATAAAATTTTTCAAAGAAATTACTGAAAATAAGTGATTTTATTCTTAAACAATACATAAGGTTTGATGATAAGAGGATAATGGGCTCATTATTATACAATACATACTAAAAAAGTGGGTTTTTGACATAATAACAACTTTTATTACATATCATTTTTCTTAGAACATAATAATTTTATTCAAAGATGCACAATAAAATATTGAAAATTAGTAACAACCTAAACACAAAAAACTTTCAATAAAGTTGTCAATTAGCTCATCTTCATTCTCTTCCTCACAAGTTTGAAGATCAATAAGACACTCATAAGATAAACTTTCGCACAAATTTCACTTTTCACTCACTCAAGGCATGTTGTAATAAATTGCTTAAATCAAAACTGAAACTTAAATCAAATTCGAAGTAAACAATTAACATGAGGCTCTGGAAGGAAAGGTTATAAACATTAAGGCTTATCAAAAAAAGTTGCTGAGAAAATCCGCTAGGGGCTCTTATGCATTTAACGTTTAACATGACTTCAAACAGGGCTGCTCACAATCCTATAGTTATAACATTTAACATGGTAAAACATTTAACACAACATCATGAATACCCCTAGTATCATCTGTGTTTTTAAATAAAACCCTTCCCTGTAGTGTCTGACCCCGAATGACCTATGAAAATGTAATAACAGATTTTTCAGGAGTAAAACAAAGTCGATATTCGTTTTTACACCTCGAGAAACCCTTAAATATGAATTTTCGAAAAAATCGGAAAATAAAATTTTTAGTCAAAAACCCTTGTAAATTAAAAAATCGTTTTCATTTTTCTGTAGGACAAATGGCTTAGAAGGTAGGCTATTTTTGTAAAGAGAAGTCGGGTCTTTTTTTTGTGTTCAAGATGTAGAATCACCATCCGGAGTTTGTCCACTTTATTATCTTACACCCTGTATTTTTTATTTATTTTTTCTATAAATGTCAATCAACTACCCAACTACCTTTACTAATAATTTTCCAAAATAAATATATATTTGTTAAGAATAACAGATGGGTTACATTGTTAGAGGTAATAAATTTGGATTGTTTCCAATTTAGATTTTTCCACATCTCAAATTATCATAAAGCAAAAAATAAAAATTATTTTTGGATATGGCAGCAAAACTCGAAAATCTTGGAGACCTCCTCATGACGAAATTAGGAGATATCATACCAGAGAATCAAAGAGATAGCATTCGCAAGGAGGTGAATGAGGTAGTCAAAAACAAACTTAAGAATCTGCAAGCTCTGAAGGATCGTGTCGATAAGTTGGCGCCCGAAAAAAAAAGTGAAATTGAAAAAGCTTTTAAAGAATTCTCAGCACAAGCAGCGGCAGCACAGGGACAGGCAGTGCTGGGTACTGCACTTGGAAAGCACTAAATGTGCTTTAGTGAGTTTTAGTTTTATTACATATTTCCACTAGTCCTATCAAACAAAAACTTAATTCTGAGTTCATCTATCTATATTTTTCAGTGCATTGTAAATTACTTTATTTTTTCGTTATGTTGTCGACCGTTTCCATTACGCTTTTATTCATAATTGGTTGAGCATATGATTAAAATAGCAAATAAATATTATAAGCTTTAGCACATGGTAAATTTCCCTCCTCGGGGACAGCGTATATACAGTATATAGGGGACCACTGCGCGGCCAATCAGATTGACAGTAAAACCAAAACTAAGGAACTGTGCGCGCATCACAGAACTTTCACTAAGTACCCCTGCCCCCTACTTACGTTCCCAATTTTTGAGAAGATTGGTTAACTCGTGTTCAAAGTATCACTATTTTATTTGAGATATCAGATTTTTAGTCCAGAATAGGCATATTTTTCGGTAACTGGAGGGGAACTAATCGGTATGACCTTTTTGCCAACTCCTGCATACAATAGCTAAGTAGCCGCCGCGTACTAACCAAGGAAGGAGTTTCAATATTTATTCCTCGGGGCCGCCGAGAAATAAATATTAACTGCCAATACAGGAATCGAACCCACTAAGTTCCCAACCAAGCGCTCTGGGTGCGTCTTTCTATAACGGGAAGATTTATACAGCAAAGTTACTAAACCACTCATGTTACTATAGCTTCCGTATTATCACTTCAAGTATCTATTAATTCATATCAAAGTTTCAATGTCCAGTTAATGTATATATACATATACTCAAACACAACTATAGCGAAGAATTGCCGGAACTACTAGTTTCAAATAATAAAAGTTACTTCAGAGGAAAATGTTTTAAACATTCGACATTTATGCTATGTCGAACTATTTCACTGAGGATAAGACGTATCTGATATTAAAGAACATCTAATTGTACATTTTATACGGAGTTTCATCAAAAGCGATAAAACCGTCAGAGAGTGCGGTAACCAAGGGGTAAAGGGCGTGGCCTCTAACTCCGAAAATAGCTGGGCAGAAAATTATTTTCTGTTACACTGTAGCCGTGAGTCAACTTCACTGGGGTTCAAATAGCCTCTTAAATTGGGTGCTCTTAATTGGGTAAAAATCTGGCGGTCGAGCGTGATTCTGACTAAATCACCTCCTTGCACAACCGTTGGTCTAGTAACAGTACTTCTTTACAAAGTGCTGAACCACTAAACCTTTATGGATTGTAGTGGTAGAGATTTAAAACCGTTATTAAAAATAGATAATAAAAAAAATTAAAAATCGATTCCTTATTGTAAAACTAGATAACAATTAAGTCATTATTATTATTTACCTTGATTAAATTTAATTTTTTTTATTAAAGGAACTGGCGAGTGTTTATGATGAAGACGGGAGAGGAGCGTGGCAAGAGGTATTACAAGAAAACATTCACATAAGATTTTTATCTTTATCGTAATTAAGAAATAAAAAATTGTATATAATTTAATTTTCCATTTATTGATATCTAGAAAATTTAGTATTTGAACTTTAAAGACATCATAAAAAGCTGAGATATCTAGTTCTAATACCCTAATGAGGTTTATTTTATTACATATGCAATTGTTTATGAACAATAAAAAGAGGATAATAAAACTTGTTTGGTGATTTTTATGTTCAATCTTTACCATGGTTTCTATATAAATTAAAAATTTATTGTATAGTTTAAATGTTAGCAGATTAAAAATTAAATCGTATCGGTCTTTGGCAGAGGAGATTAGATTATATTTAAATGTGGTATTGTATCTTATCACTTATATAGTTAATCATTTAAATCATGTGTTATCTGTAACCTACCTTTTGTCAATATGAACATATGGTATATGTTAAATTGCTTCTTATGATATTTGCAAGTATTAAAAATGTTTCCGTATAAGGTTGACAAGAAATATTAAGTGTTTTAATGTTTTCTCATTCAATTATATAAAATTATGCCTGTTGAACAGATTCGATAAATAGGGCTCCATCTTGACAAGTGACTTACTTGGAATCCACACACAAGACTGAAACGACAAGAAACTGCTCGTAGATTCCGATTGCTACAACATTTACTTGACAAACGCTCTAACCTTCCCATCCACTACAAAAAATTAGTATACACTACGATAATCAGACCAATTTGGACATATGGAATTGAGCTCTGGGACTCCATCAAATTCTTCCCGCATCCAATCCTTACTATCCAAAATCCTACGTAAAATCCTTGATGCTCCTTATTACGTCTCATATAAACTCATTCACAAAGACCTTAACATCCCATTCGTTGCAGATTTGACCCAAAGCAGATATGCGTCTTCTCATTCCAAACTCCTTAACCATCCTAACCCATTAATTATTAATCTTTCATCCTTAACAATCCCTGATAATCCTCCGAGGCGTCAGAAAATAAGATGGCCACGGGACCTTCTAATTTAAATTAATGTTTGAAGTTTCCTTCCCAATATTTTCAAGTGTATATGAAACATACTACATCTTTACCTATTGTATTATTTTGTACAGTTGTAAATTACATTAAATAAATAATTTTAAAAAAAATTATATAAAATTATCTTCCTAGATACCGACAAAGGCATTAGAATGTATAATGTAATATATCCAAATTACACGTAAAAAGGCAGTTGAAAGTTTTTCTCTTTATTAACACGCATAATTAAAAGTTTTGTATACTTATTTTTCAATTAGGAAGTTCGAATAATTTTGTTGGCATTAAAATAGCAAATGTAGTTAAATGTAATATAATTATTACATGTTCCCTACGATTACTGACTGCTTGAATCGGTCAGAGCTGAATTAATTAAATAAAAAAAGGTTAGTGATGGACTTTTCTCATCTCTACCTCAGCATATTTTGTATACAAATTAGGAAGAATAACGTTTTGGCTGAAATAGTTACTTTTTTTTTTACTTTTAGTTTTGATTAAATATTTTTTTTTAGGTAGTTTACTTTATTTTATTAATTTATTTTCCACTTTATATCATATCATAATGGGCAAAGCGTTCCCCACAGGTTCACATACTTGGAGCATGGAGTATGCGCATATCATTAAATTCCTGAAAACAATCTTACGTTGCTCGTACATCACACAACACAGTCTGGTGGCTACTTGCGTCCACACGTTTTGAGTATATTGGTGGACTGTGTATAATTTATCGATATTTTTGTAATTTAAAAAAAAACAAAAAACACTACGAGTAAAATGTGAGAAAATATTAAACATACATGATTTAAATTTCTCTGTTCATATCACAAACCTCAAAGAGTGCTAAAACGAAATACGAAGTATGAAAACAAATCTCTACCCCCTCACTTGTTGCCTTTCATAATGTTGCTTTTGCTCCTATCGAACAGATCCGTTTTATTGGACATACGACTAGCTTGGAATCCTCACACAAGACTGAAAAGACAGGGCACTACATGTCGAATCCGTCTATTACAGCAGACAAACGATCTAAAATTTCAATCAATTACAAAAGACTGATCAATATGCCTAATAAGGACAATCTGGACATGCGGAGTTGAGTTTTGGGGCACAACCAACCTTCGAATTCCTCTCTTATCCAATCCTGACAATCCAAAATCCTTCGTAATATCCTTAATGCTCCTTACTTTTTCACATATAAAATCATCCACAAAGATCTTATTGTTCCATATGTAACCGATCTAGCCCGAACCAGATACCACTCCTTCCATACTAACCACCCAAACCCATTAGTTTCTAACTTGCTTCCTCTTTCATTCCGAAAATCCTCCAAGGTGTCTGAAAAGAAGATGGCCTCGAGACCTTATATTCTAAAAATGCTTTTAGAGTGCTGCCAATGGGTAGTTTCTCTACACGCCTGTATCATACCATTATGATCTTACATCAAATTTAGCGAATGTATTTTTATGTAAATACCATAAAATAAAAAAATACTTCACACATTTAAAATAAAAAAGTACGTCAGTATAACAAAAGATAACGGGATTGTAAACATATGCCTGCAATCAGATGATCTCATTTTCTTCCGATTCGAGCCTGTGTTTATTTATTATCTGCTTTATTAATTCATTATTTTTTTTATGTATTGTATTTACCCATTATTTTATACTGCCAATAATGAAAACTGGTTATTTATACCAAATAAAAAGAATTAATGGTACTTTAAAGGAAGTTTTTTTAACATTCGTCATTTATGCTAAGCCTTATTATTTCAAGGAGGATAACACCTATCTGATAATATTAGAAAATACAACATGGCACATTAATCAATTTAGACTTGTAATTATACATACCAATATTTAAAAAGCGTCTGAAATTGAAAAACGGCATGAAACCATCCACTCCCGCCCTCCATGGTAGCCTTACCTATCTGAGTTTTCAAACAGACAATTATAGCGAGTAGGTTGGTCGATGTACGACATGTCACAATCTCACAAGAGGAGATCATAACACAAAAAAGGCAATCCTTCCCCGCCGGACCCGCCCCACTCAGACTTCGGGGGAGCAACGGCCCTATATCACTTTTGAAATATTAGCTTAAAACGGTAAGAGTAAACTTTAAGATAGTTCAATCTAGCAATATTTAAAAAGCGACTGAAATTGAAAAACGGCATATATTGAGTTTAATCAAAATCGTTAAAGCCGTTATCGAGAAAATCAAAAAAATATGAAAAATAGGTTCTATAATGTGGGATTTCGCGAGAGTCGATTTCATCGACAAATTTGATGCCCGCATTAAAATTTTTAATTTCAAATTTTCACGAATTTTCGTTTTTTTAGTTAGGTTGACACATATACACTAACCATTTTACCATTTTTGGATTCGAAATTGTTCACGATCACAATACTTATATACTTAATTACTACATATATAGGTAAGTGAAAAAAAAAAGTCTCGTAACTAGTAAAGCTTTGAATTATACGGTTACTTATCCGTTCCTATGGGTCGTATGGTTTTATTATACAAAAAATCATACTCAGCCCCTATTACAGATATTTTTAAAATGAATAATAAGTATATAAGTAACTAGACTCCGTATTAATGTACATTATACAGAATGTCTCTGCTCAGATTCACTGCATATATTTTATATATGTATATACACATTATTGCATCGCATAATGCTCTATAAATTAATGTTTTATTGTTGGAAATTAGACCGGGTGGTGGTCAATAAAGGTATTAATAGTATAAAAAATCTATTTATTGTTATCCAACGTTTCGCCCCACTTTGCAGGGCTTCGTCAGAGCAGATGGGATTGAAACAAAGATGACAACTGAATGATATTTCTTATTTAATTCTACCATCAATCCCTAATTAATTATTAAGTGTAATAGAATTATTATCATTTTCTTATCTATAATTATAAACAAAAGAAAATTCCTTCTATCCTATCAGAAAAAGTTTATTCTGAATAGAAACAATTATAATTTCATTAAGATGAATTGGACCAGCATAAGAACCTTACAATAATACACTTTACATATTATATTATTATTTCACATATTATATTATTAATCCTTTAATAATTAAATTCTGAGACAAAATTTTAGTTGTCATCTTTGTTTCAAACAGCCCCGACGAAGTGGGGCGAAACTTTGGTTTATAATTTTTTTAAAATAATAAATAGTTTTTTTTTTAAATATTTTGATACCTTCAATCTTCCTACAATCTACTTCATGCGGCCAACTAGCTTCTACTAAAATAAATATTTTATTTTATTTCTATATGAGATCGCTTAGGTTCAAGTAATGTTATAATTGCCTCATTTTAGGTCAAGTTAACCTAATAACTAGAAACCTAATCTCCTATTAGCTAAGGATAAAATTAAAGGATAAACGAATAAAAAAAAGTCGGGACGTTTTAAAGAATATGCCGGGCTAGGGATGTTCCACTTACCTTGAGCTTCCTGAGGCCCTGCAGTTTTTTCCTCAGCATGTGGACCGTCTCCTGTTTTTCTTCCTTCTTCTTCGCTGTCTCCTTTTCAATATATTTTTTCACCGATTCCTGCGTCAAGGGGAACTCCTTTATCCTAGGGATGGGTTCCTCGGTGATGGGTGCCTACGTGGAAGTCCAAAAGCCATCTTTAGAAATACTCACACATATAGAAATAAAAAAAAAAAGAAGAAGAGAAAAATGTTTTTAGTATATTGAATAGTACAACGGAATAGCGGTTGAAGTGGGAATTCCGAGTCTATTTTTTTTTTTCTACTGTTCAGTTTTATGTTGTGTCAAAAAAGCTTTAGCTGTCCTACCAGCAACAGAACATAACAAGAAGTATTGTATTAATAATAATGTAACATAAGATAAAACAAATAGCTAATCCTTGTCAATTATTGTATATAGATGCAAATATATATTAGTACTTTATTTTTATTTAATTAGTAAGTAACTTTTATATAAATTATTTTGTTATTACTTAATCATTTTTATCCCTTTTTTGAACCTCCACACCTCATTTCATGTATGATTTTTAATCTTAACATTACTTGAGAAAAAAATGACTGCAAATGGTGGTATTTAGTGTTTTATATTTATATTATTGTATTGATTTATATTTACAGTATTATATTAATTTATATTTACAATATTATGTTAATTTATATTTTTATTTTTAAATATTATATTTGTATTTTTTTTTAAATATTATTATTATCATTTGCATTTTTTCCTTCTTCTTTTTTTCATTTAGTTTAGTCAATATATATGGTATACCTGAATACTAATAGGACAGTAATACTAACAGTCCTAAGTTGTAGCAGCTTGTATTATTATATCTCAATGAAAATTATGATTAAAAAAAAAATACTTGTTAGCAAAGTAACTTGTTAATTAGTTATGAACTGCAGTAATGATTGTAAATTTAATTTTTTTTTCCGTTCAAACAAATCTACGTTACTTTTCTGCTAAAAATGTTGAAATAAAAGCAACTCAAAGGTTTTTATAAAATGTTTAAATAAAAAAATGTATGAACTTTTTGTGAAGTGATATTCAAATTTTATTTAAAAATTACCTTGAATTAATAGCTCAATATATTTTTTGTTTTTTTTAGCCATATTGACTAACTGAATTGACATTGCTTTTCTCATAGATTATTTTGGTTTCATTAAATGTTTAACAAAGTTCGTATGATACTGTGAATTAAGTTGGTACGTAGATGAAACATGACTAGAAAAGGCAAAAAATTGCAACTCACAGAATGTTTTTCTGGGGATTATAAGGAAGTTATAAAAGCCCCCAAAGGAACAAAAATAATAATATAGTAAAAAAACAGCCGAGAAAAATGTATTTTAAATAAATTATAACAAGCATTTCCTCGTGTTTTATGTACTAATATATATTTTAATAATGTAACTACGGTGAGAGACAATTGTCAATAAAATTCTCTGGAACGTAACCGATATGTGGAATATAATGCCCCTCACCCTCTTTTCCCTCCCAAAATAATTATGATTGATATTTATTAACTTAAAATGTGCAAAAAAAAAAAAATAAATAAATAACCAAAATAAGATTGATACCTTCTTATCCACCGTACTAGAAAAAGAAGACTTCATCCACTCTGCCATTGTCCTTGCCAGCTCCCAAACACTGAGGCTGCAAAGAAATTAGATATTATAAATAAAATTTTTAAATCAGATTAATAATTCCTAAATTGAGTTATATATTCCGAAAAGGGCTTATCTCCGAAAATTATAATTCTTCTGGAGACAAAAAAAAATTTAAATTACGAAGATGGTCAGGGTTGCGGTCAAAAAAGAACAAAAATAGTTAACAACTAAGATAGCTTTAGAGACTAAGAACAAAAATAGTTAACAATTAAGATAGCTTTAGAGACACCAAGTCTCTAAAGCTATCTACTTTAACAGCCCTGATGAAGCTCTACAAAGTAAGATGAAACGTCGGAAAATAAATAGTTGTTAACTATTTTTGTTCTTTTTTTACTGCAATACTGACCATCTTCTTCATAATTTGAAATTATATAATCAATTTAT
>NW_027114863.1:590480-592339 GCF_000696795.3 Halyomorpha halys
TGGATTTGCATCTTCTGTTTACTACTTTGAAATTCCACCAGACTTTAAATAAAATTCGAATGTTGAAAAGGGTGTCCTCTCTATACAGTTTATATATTGCACGAAATTGTAAGGTTTGAGGTTACTGCTCAAATTGTACTTTTTAAGCATTTCCTGCTAGGTATTGCATTTTTTGTAGTTTTTTAGCATTTTGTAAAAATATAAGTTGGCCAGTGATGAAAAAATTAAACAAATAATGGAAGGAAACTAACAAATAATATATAACTAAATGGTTCTTAAACCGAAGTCAATTGTTCGTATCTCGGCCAGTTGTAATATTGTGTTATAATTACCGTGATCTATGGGGAATAACGATAAACCAAAATCCCTCGTTTTAAAAAATCACAAGTTTTGATGCTTTTTTTTTTAAATTCTGTATTTCAATTAAGCTTCTGAGCTTAAATTATCTTAATTAAAAAATATATATGATTGGATTCACGAGATCACTAGTTGAGCTTCGTTTTTTTAATACTAACTTCCTAAAAATCATTATTACATATAACATTCTTGAACTTTGTCTTGATTCAATTATTAAAATAAGATAATAAAATATGAAACATTCGAAGAATAAATAATGTTTAGAGAAATAAGAAAATAATTAACAATATAAATACATAATTAATCTCGAAAGTAAATGTATGGTCTATGTATTATGAGAAGATAAATGCTATATGAGAAAAAGTAATATATATATTTTTAATATTTATTTATTGCTGTCGGATTTAGTAATCCGATTTTCACGGTTAATTTTTGAATTTGTATAAAGTCGGGGTCGGGGGTCTCATTTCCTAATGCCCCCCCTTGCCGTGAACACCGGAAGACCCCGAAGACGCCGCGACTGCAATGCCGCCCCAGCTTAAGCCTCATGCAGGCTAGGACCTGGCCTACCCCTACCATCGCGCCAGGCTCCAGGACACGCTGGCCAGCCCTTGAGGAACAAAGACGTCTCCCAGACACATCGGCAGAGATACATGGTGTTCACCATATTCTCCACCGCACACCTTGACGAGGAAAGCGGCCTAGAAGACGTCACCGCGTCGGCGAGAACGTCATTCATCAGATAAGCGCATTAATTAGTCTATGAGACACCCCATTGCTTTGTTCTAATATACTGTTAAATACAAATAATTTCACCTAACTCATATTAATCATTATTGCCCCTCCAGGGAGTTAACGTTGTAGATTAAACATGAAATATATGCATGTCAATTAGCGAAAAGTCTCACGATTTCCAGCCCCCCTTTTCCACACATTTAATACAATCATAAAATTACACTCGGGACACCTGCAGTATAGCACGAGCAGGTCCCGATGTATACATAATGGTGCAATCCGTGTGAGGAACGAACTCTTATCGAATTATAAAACTAATGAGACTTATTGAAAAATTTTGTGTGAGACATTTCGCCCACTTTTAATTGTCTTAATTATTTAAATTAATTAGCACAAATTAAATTATTTATAAATCTTAAAAAATTACGATCTTAATAGATTTAAAGAGACGCGGGAGGCCAGTTATGTTATTCGAGCCTAATTCCTTCTGCAGACTCACGCAAGACCTGTTAGGCATTATAGGTTAATGCACCCAGTGTTTATAGTGTAGAATAAAGCCAACTTTATTCATTTGAATTGTCGATTTTAAAATTAATTTATTATTAGTGGTGTTTGCATGTGTGTTGGATTGAGTGTGTATTTATAGTGAGAGTGTGGTTTATATATTGAATATATTGAAATATTCTAAAAAAAAATTATAATAATTTATTGTTTGTTTTGCATGACTATATTTGTACATGTTTAATTTATTGTGAATGAAATTATTT
>NW_027114863.1:593404-594392 GCF_000696795.3 Halyomorpha halys
TTGGACCCCGTCACCAGACGGCACTTCGAGCTTGCCCATGCAAGCAACGAATTCCCCACCGCCGATGAGGTGATAGCGTTCGTGAGACAGAGATTAATGGCGTGCAAGCTGTCTCACGAACTCGATATGCAGCCTCACTCCGATGCTCCACGTGCAAAACCCGCCGGTAGAGGGAAGGGCGGAATCTCCATGCTCGCCAGTGAAGTCGCCACGAAGGGACGTGTTTCTCCGGGTCAATCCGAGTCGCCACCAAGGCGCACGTCTCCAGGGAAATCGGGCAGATCAGGGCGTCGCCAGTTACCCGGCTCTTCTTCACGCGGGAAATCCGTCTCTCCCGGCAAAGAACGTTGTCCCCGTTGCGAGGGGCGGCACCTCTTGGGGCGGTGCTTCCGTTTTCTGGCCTTGACCCCTCAGGAACGTAGCGACTTTGTCAAGTCATCCGGTCTGTGCCGGAACTGCCTGAGGTCGGGTCACCACGCGTCTAAGTGCCATTCCGATTTCACATGTTCGTTTTGCCGCGCCAAGCACCGCAGCGTGTTACATGTGGAAAACCGATCGTGTTCCTCCGCCGCCATCACTTCGCCGAAGTCCGCTGATTTTGTAGGTCATACCCGTGTTACGTCCGGGCCTCATGATTGTTGTTCGGAGGCAGTTATGGGAACTGCTTGTGCCGAATTGCACGGGTCAAAGCATTCCGCGCCCGCACGCCTACTACTGGATTCCGGCAGCCAGTACACCTTTGTTACTGCCGAACTTGCAACGAAGATTGGCGGCCAGCTGCGACCTTTCGACGGAAGAATCGCCGGTTTGGGAGGTACTCAGGTCGCCAACATCAAGGGTGCGATGACGTTTAGGCTTCGGTCCCTCATCGACGATACAACAAACATCAAGGTCCGTGCGATCGTTGTCGAACGTATTACCTCCGACTTACCCAGGCGTCCGGTTCCTTCGCGGGTGATCGGAGATTTGTCTCACCACGTTCTGGCCG
>NW_027114863.1:596042-617035 GCF_000696795.3 Halyomorpha halys
ACGAATATAAGAAAAATTTAATTTAATTTAGAATCTTAAATACGTTCTTGAGACTGGTTAATGTTTTTTAGTTGGGAATTTTACTAATGACATAAAGAGAAAAATTAACAAAAATATATTTATAATAAATAATTTTAATGCTTGACCTGAGTGGAGGAAATGTTACAAGCATTGTTGTGATGAATTTCAACAAATAAGTAACTGCGATAAAGAATTTTAATTTTTGTTTTAATGTGAAAATTGACTAATTAGGTAATTATACATAATGTAGGATGATATGCTCAATAACAAAAAATATATGTTTACCTAATGTTTTAATGTTTCATAGAGAAATTGTTGAATTGACCTGGGCAGAAAAGCCTGCATGAAGTTGTGTTTTTAAATCATTTAGTTCAAAAATTGTATTAAGGTAAGATAAATTATAAATAATATTGTTAAGTATTCTGAATTGTTGAGGATCATAAATGTAATAAAAGCTGTTTTGTGATAGATTGTTCCTGAGGATGGCCGAATTGACCGAAACGTCGGACTTGTAAAGAAAAGAAAGTGTTTTGAGGCTATAATGGATAAAATTTAAATTATTTATTTAAAGAACATTAAATTTTAATGTTTATTTATTCTTATTTTAGACTTCAAAATTCGATTTTTAACATCTGAAAACTAACATAAATTAAGGTACAGAAAAATTAAAAAAGATACTTTGTAGACAAAAAAAATTTCTTCTAAACAAAAATTTCAATTTTTCCTAAAATTTCACTTAACACCTTCATCCACCCTTGTATTCAATTATAAGGTAGGTTAATTTTAAGGGAGATGAGTACTAAGTAGAGATAGCTAGTGATAAATTTTACAACATACTAATACTTCATATCTGTATCGAATTACACATTTTAATTCTAACCAAAGCATTAAAAGCACCATTTTCTGATTTTAAAAAATGTCCTCCATTTTTTATGACCACTATTTTTAGGACCAGACATAATCAAAAAATTTGAACTCATAATTCTACTTATTTGATGATGTTCATTTTATTTATCTTTCTGTTTATAGATACATAGAGCAATTTTATTTATTTTTTATCATTTAGTTATTTATTTTTATTTTTCCCAACAACTTTGTGGCAGTTATAGTCCTTATCAATAAATAAAATTTTTAAAAAAATTTTCTCAAGAATAAAAAATAATAGAATTTGGATAAAAGGTTAAACAATTCTACAATAAATTAAGTAAATTAGTTACGATTCATTTTATTTCATTAAAGTTACCGTTTTAAATTGAATTATATTGTGATTTTTTTTTTAATTATTCATTTTATATGGTACAAATATTCAAAGATGCAAATCATTTTTTGGGTTCCTGGGGCTCTAGAATAGACAAATTATCATTTAACTTTTTTTTTTAATTATTACCGCACATTGCTTTTAGGACTTGGAAGAGGTAAACAAAGGTATATCAAATTTTTTTAAAAATATTATTGGTCAAAGAAATTTTCAAACGTTTTCACACCTAAAGAGAAAGTGATTCCCCACTTATATAACAAATACATATATATAAGATATGTAAGTACTGGAGACTTTCTATAATTTTATGGGAACCGTCAAATGTGGTAAGTGGGCGTCACAAAGGAGGCTTCCGGCAGTGAGAGCTTCCAGGATCATCTTGGGCCATTGAGAAAAACTTACACCCGATAACATTTTTTCTTTTCAAAACCATACCGTATTTTGCATAATAAGTCATTTAAGGAAATGTCTAGCTTATCTTATGTCGTTTTGGAAAATAGCCCTTCTTTTTTTTTTGTTTTTATTTCTTCCCATTCCAGCAAGCCATTGGCATTTTTGGTCGAAGATTTCGGTATAAAGATTTTGTTTGAAGATTTTGATGTAAATCTGGAAATTCATTACAATGGTAATACATTTTTATGGAGATGAAAATAACGAATATAAACTTTCTTCCTGTCATGAGTTATTTATTCTTATTTGTAATATAATAACAATAATATTATTCTAAGTATATTATAAGTTGTTACGGCCAACATATGGCCCAATTATCGATTATGTGGATATAAGGTTTTTATTTTGTTAAAAAACTAAGCAACTGCTCTTGGTTATTAATAATTATACGGCTAGGAACCTTTGCTATCCAAACCGTGAATAGAACTGAAAATAAAAGAAATGATTAATTTAATGAAAACTATGTATAATTAGTAGTCGAGTTTGATAAATCTGCTAAGTATAAGTAGGGGGAACTAAAAATGACAGCTGTTTCAAAACGTTAAAAAACATTAATTTTTCATTCGTAGCTCCTTATCTTAAAAACTACCAACAACACTAGGAAATCTAAAAGAACATTATTTAAAGAAGAGTAAATTTTCTGAAATATTAGCCCTAATAGAGCTATTTATGTCCTATAGTTAAAAAGCAACATTTCATAAAAATGTACTGAAATATCAGTAGTTAGAGAATCTATTTGGAGAAATTAATATCTCACTAACCATTTGACTTAAAAATGTCATTTACACTCAAATTAAAGCTAAATAATTTTATACTAAATAATTTTTGATTACTTTAATGAAAACTATGCATAACTACTAGTCAAAATTGATGAGTCTACCAAGTATAGGTAGGGGGAATAAAAAATGGTGGCTGTTTCAAAACATAATTTTTTCATTCTGAGCTCTATATCGTTAAAACTACTAACAATAATAGAAAACCTAAGAGAACATTATTATAATTAGAGTAAATTTACAGAAATATTAGCCCTAATAGAGCATTTTACGTTCAATGGTTCTCGAGATATAGCTATTTAAAAATCAACATTTTATAAAAATGTACTGAAAGATTACAGGTTAGTGAATTTATATTAAAAAAATCTATATCTCAGAAAATATGTAACAAATTGATGTCTATTAGCAATCAAATTAATGTTAGTTTAATGTACTATAAAGTTTAAGACCATTATCTTCATAGGAATAGTAGTTTTTATGATATTTGCTAAAAGAAATTGATTTATAGTTTTTCTGACAATAGGTTTGATTTATGAAAAACTTTATTTCTAAAATTATAAGACGTACAGATGTCTGCCAGCACTCAAATTAAAGCTAGTTAAATTTATTATGAAATAGTTTAAAACGTTTATCATTGTAGGAATAGTAGTTTTCATGATATTTGAAAAAATAAATTCACAAAATGTTTATTTCTAGTTGTTCGGACAAATTGATTCATTGTGGTTAAAAAACAAATCTTTTGAACCATAAGACGTACATTTGTCTGTCAGTACTCAAAATAAAAGAAATTTAACTTATACATATAAAGTAGTTTATGACACGAATCTTCGTAGCGGCAGTAGTTTTTATGATATTCGCATATGAATATAAATTTTGTACATGTCTTTGAACAACTACAAATCAATTTTTTTTTAGCTAATATCATGAAAATGACTACTCTTACGAAGATAAACTTTATAAACTACTTTATAGTCCGTTAAACCAGCTTTAATTTGATCACTAATAGACATCTGAACCTCTTTTTGAGATATAGATTTCTCAAAATAAATTCACTAATTACTAATCTTACAGTGCATTCTGTACAACATTTTTATGGAATGTAGCAATTTAAAAAGCTTCTCGAGAACTATTGAACGTAAATAGCTCTATTAGGGCTCACATTTTAGCAAATTTACTGCACTTTAAGTGATGTTCTCTTAGAACTTATAGTGTTATTGGTAGTTTTAAAGATAATTCAGCTCTAAATAAAACATTAATTATTTTAACGTTTTGAAACAGCTGCCATTTTTAATTTCAACCCCAAAATCCTACTTAACATCCTTGATGCTCCTTTTACGTTACAAATAAACTCATCTTCAAAGACCTCCCATTCGTTGTAAACTTGACCCAAAACAGATATACGTCTTTTCATTTCAAAATCCTTACCCATCCTAACCCGTTTGTTCTTAATCTCTCATCCTTAACAATCCCTGATAATCTTCCGAGGCGCCTGAAAAGAAGATGGCCATGGAGCCTTCTAATTTAAATTAATGCTTGAAGTACCACCAGTGGGAGGTTCCTTCCCAAGATTTTGAATTGTTTTGCTTTCGATGGTAATAAAAGAAAGGTGGGGGAAAATCACAGGTATGTACACACTTTTATAAATGATTTTACTGTACTTTGGGTTGTTGTTATGCAATAAAAATAAATGTTTTAATAAATTTTTTATACTGTTTAAACAGTAAACAGAGAATAATATACTTGGAATATTGTAAATTGTGTATTTAAATTCACTAGTATAGTTAGACATAGTTTAAAATTTTAGGAACTTGCTTAAACAAGTTGTCGTCCTGAGCACTTACGGGTGCTCTAATTAACCCTTTATATTATTTTCGGGTAAACTTTCAGCTATCAACAGAATTAAAAACATACTTGTTAAAATCGCTATTTACTTAATATTTGAAAGATGGTAAATTCAGAAAAAAGAAAAAAAAATGCGAGAGATATTGATTTTTTACTAGAAAAAAATGATTTACTTTTTCTTTTGATTCAACCTGGTTTTTAAGTACAGTTTCTATCGACATGAGGGGTAAAATAATCACTTTCTCTTGGTTTATTTAATTTATAGACAGCAGGAGTTGGGGAGCAAGATGTATCGAGAGGCCGTGAGTACTTAGTGTAAAGGCGCATCTACACGTTTGCCAAACTATGGCAAATTCCGCATCTATAAACTTAGGGATGGGCTATTTGGGTAGACTGGTACAAGTTGGCGTGAATTTGTGGTCGTTTTTTTGGACACAAATGAAAGGGCGCTTGTGCTGCATCTACACGTTTGTGTCCAGTTTTCATTGTTTTAGAACTTCCAACTGATAAATATTTGTGATCTCCGTGTTTTAACTAATTAAATTATTTTACCAGCTTTTGGATTCAATAAAAAACTCTATTTTGAGATGGTATAATTTAAAATTCTATCGAATTGTAGTTAATCATGTTAGTTAATTATAGCAGTTTATTTTATATTTTTTTTAACGTAGCAGTAATATATATTTTATATATTACTATATAACATAGCAATTTTCTGATAAAATTCAAGAACAAATTTTTTTTTCTTACTTCCTAAAGCAAGGAAAGCATTAACAAATATATATAATAAGAAAAAGTATATGTACATATACCGGCTATCTGATTATCTTGTTTTGCCGGGATGGCATTATAAGAATGGTTGCTGGGCCGCTGAAGGCGGTGTCGACAGTGGTATATGTTTGCCTGGATGTTAGGAATCAAGAACGAAGGTTGACTTTATAGGTTATGTAGTATTATTTCTATGAATTTTACCACCTACTTTCCTGATATTTACGTATCTTTTCATTTATCGTATCTTTGTTTTTGTTCCTTTTTATAATGAAAATCGAATTTTATAACCAATAAAAATCAAAATAGCATAGAAGCATGTGGAAATAGACATTTGTTGCCTCCTTCGTTTACCAAACATTTGTAAGTCTTGGAGTTGCGACAAGTTACAAAATTCTAGATTCAGCCTAGAGATGGCTCTCCCTAGAGTTTGTTAGTTGCTCTAACTGTGGGTAGATAGCGTCAGAAGCAACTTGTTTCCATATCACCACGATTTGGATTATATTTTATTTTTATTCAGGGCGATCAACATCTTGGTTATTACCCCCTTTTTACTTTATTTATCTTCTTGTCTTTGACATTTGATAGTTGAATGTAGACTATTTCCTTTTTACACTGGTCGGTATTGGTGGATTATATTTTAGTATAAAGTTGAGTTTCTTTGAGAAATTTTATTATTTTGTCTATGGATTCTGCTGAGTCTTTTAGGGCCAATTCTCTGGTACGAGGAATTTTATTATTTTCAAAGGTTTGACGAAATTATGAGCATTCTTCAATTATATGCTTTGTGGATAATGGGGACTGACAGGTTTGGCATATAGGTTGATCCTCCTGTGATTAAGTGGAGGTGTGCTAATTTGGAATCTCCTATTCTGGCTCTTGCAACAACCACTTGTTATAATTTGTTATAATATTATTAGTAATATACATATAAATAAGTATATTATTATTATTATATATATATACATGCATATATATAATATATAAATTAGATATATTAAAAATCAGCTAGTCAATTTTATAACTTCAGCTAAGTTCGGTAGCCAAGAAACTTAAGTAAAATTATGCGTTCATAAATATCAATCACACTTTATCTGATAAGCAACGATTCTTATCATACAAGCAATAAATTAAGTCGTTAATTTTAGAACCTGTAAGTAAATTGTTGACCATAAGATCATTTTTATTTTAATATCACATTATAGTTTTTCACTGTTACTCACATCTTTTTTTTTTCTTCCTCCTCCCCTACCTACAATTTAAAAATCCAAAAATCTTTGAAAGTTTGAGCTTTGAAAGCTCACTTCAAAGTTTTAATACTGTGGTGTAACATTTTTCTCAAAGAGATAATATAACTTAAAACAAGTACCAATACCATTTAAGATAGAAAATAAATTTTTTTAGATAGATTTAAGCATTATTTAGTAATAACAAAATATAGTAAAAATTCCCTAGAGGTTAGCAATAATTCCAAATTCGAAATGTTTGGTAAAATTAAATATTTTCTGCTCGATAAACGCTAAAATGGAAATCTTTAGGTTATTTCATAATTATTTAGATGAAATTTATCTTTCGAAATTTTTTAAATTGATTTACCTTCCAATCATCAGGTTGTGATTTTAACCCATAAGTCTATTTTGGAAGACATATTTAACCTAAATAGTTTTTTAAAAATTCATAAAATAGTTTGGAAAATTTAATTATTTTAGGATGGTTTTAAAATCGGTCAAAATCATTAGAAAATATTATAGTTTACCTTTTCCAACAAAACTATTAACGCAATGATTAAGGGTAAATACTTATCTTTGATCTATACATCGTAGACCAGTTTTTTTTTTCCGAACCCTCTAAAACAGAAATAAAATGTGAGTTAGTAGTGCATTACTGTGTAGAAAGAAAAAGTAATTCGTGTTGTGTCTTACCTTTTACTACCTTTGGTATTTAAAGGTTACCTGTTATATTTAATTTTACATATGAGCTATCCGTTCAGCAACTATTTGAGTCCGGAGGTGAGGCGGAGGAGGCCCCGTGTTATATTGCATATAATATAAATAAAAAAAAAAAATAAAGATAAATAAAAATAAAAATAAAAATAATAAAGACAATAGATAATAGTGAAATGATAAGAGAAACAGTCTGAAATCAAAAGAAGTGTGAGGGAGGGGGTTGGGGTGCATCAGAAGATGGAGCTATGAGGTGATATTAATAGGGTTTTTGGGATCTTTCCTGCCCTGCCACCTCGCAGGAAGGGGGGATGGGGTGATAGACTGGAATACTGGATTGAAGGAAGCAGGGAGACAGTCGAAGAATTTAATGTGTCTCCGCGTGATGTGCTGTTGTACAGTTTCTAACTGTAGTTTATAGACCAGTTGCCAAAGAGGCGTTTCTTAAAATATTTCTGAGAAAATCGTGTTTGAGTTGCGATTGTAGATTCAAGGTATTAGACATTTTCTAATTTTGATATTCATTAATTGATTATTTTCTGTTTTTAATTAGTTACCTAAATTATCAAATTACGTCTTTTTATCATTGTAGAGAAGAAAAACCAGTAGAATAAATGAAAACAAAAAAAAAAAATCATCTTACCTTGATTTTATGTTCTATGTTTTTTCCACAATAACCTAAAGATTTCCATTGTAGTGTATATCGAGTAGAAAATGTTTTAATTTTACCAAATATTTGGGATTAGAAATTATTGCTAACCTCTTGGGAATTTGTACTATATTTTTTTTATTACTAAATAATGCTTTTATCTATCTAAAAAATTTTAATTTCCTATCCTAAGGGTTATAGGTACTTGTTTTAAGTTATATTAACCCAAAAAGAATAATGAACGTTAAAATAAAATTTGCTGAGACACTACTTTGGCTTTAATTCTTTTTATATAAGAAATAAAACAAAATTAATATTCGTTTATATTCCAACACTAGAAATCCTGAATGCGAATTTTCATAACAACGAAAAAATAAAATATTTTATTCATAATTTTCTCCTGCACTCGTTTTATTTAATTTTTTTTTTATTCTTTTCAAATCACAAAAATAGTGAAAACTTCAACACGAACCCACCAATCTATACAAAATTTGGGAATATATGTAGGGTTGTAAAATTGTGTGTGATGCACGTACTGCACGAGATTTTGTTTATATATTTTGTATTTTTCTTCAATGATTAAAACCATCTTCAAACAAGAAGATAACTATCATATATTATTACACAGGGAGAAAGAACATTGATTAAATACATGATTAAGTTTAATAAGGAATTGGATAATGAAATAACTAATTGAGCCAAAAATATGGTAATACTATTCATTAGTTGATATTTTAAAACAAGCATGTACTTTTGATTTTGATCTGGCAGTTGAACTAAAGGTTGGGTAAGCTTCGACTCCAGGAACTTGGCTAAAGCTTTTTTGCTCAAGAAGAACTCCATCCTGAACCGCTTCCTGAAGGGGCAAGTCGACAGGAATTTCGGCCGAGGCTGTCTTATGGAGAACTGAGCTGCCACGGCGTTGTAGCAGGGAGTTTTGGCGAAGCATTCTGTAAAAAAGAAAGAAAAATCCATGTAATTCAAGAGTTATACCATAATCAGTTAAATAATTAATTTTTTCATTAAATAATAAAAATATATGAATATTGAATGAATAGGGGATTGACAAAGATACGCGACTTGAATGCTGGAAGAGGAACCATCGCGAATTTCGAGAGGGGGGGATTAACAAAGGATATTTCAAACCCAGCCTTCGTATTAGAAGGGGGAATAAAGGTCGGAAGGGTGTTAATGAAGTGTTATCACGATGGTATTACGAGTGCCATAATATAATTGGAAATAATTTATTATTTCAGCAATTGTAATTTCAGGAATCAGTGCAATGGAATATAATAATGTGGTACTGAATACTGTGAACAAAGGTTAACTCTAAATATCCATGGAGGAAAGAGTATAATAGAGAGGGTTAGCTGGCAGAAAAAGTGAAGCCAAAAAAGCAGGTCTTAAGTGCCTTTCAGGGGCGTGGCAGAGGAGCAGAGGAAGAGTACTAGCCAATAAATGGCTGTCATCTATATTATTTTAAATCACAACGGCAGCTATCCCTATTAACCTCAACATAAACCTTCCTTTCGTGGACATAGCTTTTTTGGCTTCACTTTTGCTTTGAAGGAGTGTAGGGCTGTGCAACCCCTCTGCTGAATATTTCAATAATTCACCGTAGAAGTCCATTTCTCTTTTAAGTTTATAGTTGATCGTACTAAAAAACCGAGTCATAAATAAGCGATGAGACAAGGAATTGGATAGTCTGTTTAGGAAGGAAATTACGGGAGAGGTAGAAGATTCCTCCAAATCATTGAAGGATCTGCTAATGCTCCCGAAGTCTAGAACCTAGAATAAGCTGGAAAAGGATAGAATGGGTTTCAGGAGGATACCATAACCATTAACGATGGTTTGGAATTGGCTTGTGATTTTTAAATACAATATAAATCAAACCATAGCGATGGTAATGTTTGCCTGCACACAGTAGCTCAGCTTCAGTCTTGGGAACATTACTGATGTCATTATATCTTAAAAAAAAATAATTTCTGTTCTACTACAACCCATGAAGGGTTAAGGGTGCAGTACTATGTAATTAAGTACAGTTACTAGACCAACGGTAGTGGTAGGAGATGATTTGGCCAGAATCACGCTCAACCGACTGATTTTTACCCAATTAGGGTATCCATTTTATGAGACTGGGTGGACCCCGGAGGGATTTCAAGCCCACAGGGCTGACTCATGGCTACAGTTAAACATGAAATAGTTATCTGCTACAGCCGGATTCGAACGCGAGTCCTTGGAGATTGTAAAATGCGTCGATACCGAGCTCCAATAAGACTGTCATATTTTCCTTTACGATAACATAATTAATGTTAGAAATGTGTGTTATAATATTTTTTCATTCATAATCTAAGAGTTTTTAAGTGTTTAGTTCAGACTATATTTGTTTGTTACTTAAATATTATGTTTTTTTTTTATTGTTCGATATAAATAGGATATGGTTCCAATTTTTTTTTAAGCTTCCTGCTACATTCTGGAAAGAGAAGAGAGGGTTTCAGATGGCCCAGTGTGATTTAATGCTAATTAATTCTAATATGAGGCCTCGACTTCTAAAACGGAATATCCAATTTTTGTCCAAATTTTTTTTTTTAATTTTTAATGTTTTTTTTTCTCTTCTAACGTCTGGTAAAATTAGTTGAAGAAGTTGTAAACCCCAAAGGAATTGAAGACAAATATGTTGGTTTCCTCTCAAAAGAGGATAAAGATCAAATAACCTCTTTACGGCACACATTCAAAACACAGTTTACAAAAATTGTACAACTAGAAGGAAGCGTTCTGTGGGCTACTGAAACAGCATAGCCAATAAAACTTTAATTAAACAAAGAGATTTATTTTGAAAATAAAATACAAAGAAAATATTTTAATGAGATAATCATTAATTTCGATCTTTTAAAAAAATAAAAAACATGCTTGAGAAACAGAACTATAAATAGCTCAGGAGTTGTAGTTCCCTCTTTGAAGATGAAAAATGTGAAACATCCCAAAAAAATATATTTATACCTAATAATATAACGACTGGAATTTATATTGATGAGGGTGAGCTAAATATTTTTTATATATAAGAAGATGATCAGGGTTACGGTCAAAAGAGAAACAAAAATAGTTTACAACTATTTATTTTCCAACGTTTCGTCCCACTTTGCAGGGCTTCATCAGGGCTGTTCAAAGCAACCGTTCGCTTTGAGCAGCCCTGATGAAGCCCTGCAAAGTGGGGCGAAACCTCGGAAAATAAATAGTTGTAAACTATTTTTGTTTCTCTTTTGACCGTAACCCTGATCATCTTCTTATATATCATTTTTTACGGTCTATAACTACATATACATATATAAATATTTTTTAGTTCAAGAACAAACCTATGTAGCATTCAAGAGTTTTCTTTCTTCTACAAACAATGAGTTAGTTTAAATATATAAAAATCATTACTATGAAAAATTTATTACTAAAACTGATATTTAATATGTATAGTTATTGCAAAACTATTATTTTTATTATTACTATTAACTCTTATTTTATTATTATTATTATATTAACTATAATTAAAAAGGATGTCAAGCCCTGGGGTACCTCCAGTCGCAAATGCCGTAGAGAGGAAGTTGTACTGACTAGGCTGAGAATAGGTCACACGAGGCTCACCCACTCCTATCTTATATCAAAAGAAACGCCTCCGAACTGCCAGTATTGCAATAACAATTAAACAATAAACCATGTTTTCCAACGATGCCCATATTTTACACCACACCTCAATAGCTCGGGACTAAGCCAAGATATCTCAAAAACCATTGGAGACGATGATAAGGCAAAAGAATTGGTGTTTCAGTTTTTGAAATCACAAAATTTACTGACAAAAATATAACTTGATCGGAAGAAAAAAAAAATAATAATAATAATAAAAAATTTTAAAAAAATTAAATAAATAAAATAATCAAATACAATTTAACGAATATTAGCAAAATTAAATAAAATATAAATGGCGTTGATGAGCACTGAAGTTTGGTGCCACTAAACAACCAAACAAACAAACAAACTATTATTTTTAATAAAACTTACTATTTTGAACTTTTTTTTTATCATAAATGTGCATATTAAACAGAGGAGGAATAAATATGTGTATTGTTTTGCAAATACCCAAATTTTAATATTTTTTAATTTGTCAATTTTATTTGAAATCCACATACTTCCTTATAGCAATTCCGATACTACGACCAGCAACAGGCTGGAGGAGGGGGAGTCTTAGTTCATTTTGTGTACAATGTAAAATATAAATGTAATTAAATCAAACAAAAGAACTATCAGATGTTTAATTTATCAAACAATTAATAAACACAATAATGGACTCAGACTGAAACTTAAAATGTGTGTGTACTTCAGAACATCCTATTAGTAAGATGATATAGCCCAGGGATGTCCAACCTACAGAGCCTCAAAAGCAAAAATCTTGAATGAGGTTATATAATATGATGATTATGTACTTTAAATTTTAAACTTAATAATATCAATAAGGTAAGTGTATAAGATAAAGTTATCAGTAAAACCAAAATCAGTAATATTTCTTTATATTGGACAAGTATTTGTTATACATAAATAAGGAAAATATAAAGACTATATATCATTTATGAATCGATACAAACATTTCAATGGCAATTTAAATATATATTTAGTGTAAACATTGTTGCCAACGAACGAATGCCCAGTTCTGTTGTAGCCATCTTCATCAGAAGTAAAAACACATCAGAACGTTTATGTCTATTTTGTTTTCTTTTTAACTTTGTTGACGAAAACACACTTTCACATTGGTACGGGCTTCTGAACATTGATGACATTTTTAGATCCTAAATTTTCCAAGTTTAGGAATTTCTCTTTAAGCAGAAATCTGAATAATTCATTGGCCTGTTCTCTCCTGTTGATTAGGAAAACTTCAGCTTGCTCAACTTGCGTAGTTCAAGTTTTGGATCATGTGGTTGGTCTTCGACTATATCTCTGCGAGGATGATCATACAGCAGTAGACTACTTTTGAGACTTTCAATTTTTTTGGAACTGACATTGAACTTATCAATTATTTCATAGGTTTGAGAAGTACAGCTTGAAAAAGCGTTATATTTAATTTCTTAACTAACTAAAGACAGCCAAGAAAGTAAATATTTGTTTGTTTGTTTTTAATAATTTATTTATTGTTATTTACAACTGTATAAAAATATATACACAATCAGTAAATATTATATAAGTTATAAAATGACATGAAACAAACATGTGGAGAATCTACCCATTGATAGAACTCCAATAACATTTCTAGAGAAGACCTCGAGACCATCTTCTTTTCAGACGCCTAGGATTACCTAATAATCCGGTAATGAAGAAGAGGCCAGATTAGAAACGAGTAGGTTTGGGTGGTTGGGAATTTATCATGGAAGGATTGGTATCTGGTTCTGGCCAAATCGGCAACATATAGAACATTGAGGTCTTGATGGATAACTTGATAACTTGACTTTTGACAAAGTAAAGAGCGTTAAGGATTTTGTACTATAAGGATTGGATTCGGGAGGAATTTGAAGGCTTAGTGGAGCCCCAATGCTCAACTTCGTATGTCTAGATAGACTTTATTATAGTGATGTAGTCTTTTGTAATGCATCGGAAGTTAAGACTGTATTTGTCGAGTAAGTGCTGTAATAGTTGGAAAGTATATTAAAGTTTTGTTTCCCAAAGTGTGATTGAACACTTTTAGCTTATTATGAAACTGATTGATGATCCCAGCCAAATCTGATATTGTTGTTTTTTCCCTTGCAAACTTGTTGAGATGATTGGTAAAGTCCCTAAGAGCTCTCAAGTTGAGTACCATAAATCACAATATTATTTTAACTTACTTATAAACGACCAAATAAAACTCTCGCGGGCCTTAAGTTGGACAGCTAGAGTCTAGCATGTGTCTTGGCCCTGTCAGTGATTCGACTAAAAGTTTGGTGATCCCTATTACACAATACTTTTGAAAATTGAATTCCTTACTTGATAGTTAAAAAATACACTTTTTGAAATATAAATATTTTTATCAAACTCACCGAAACAGTTGACCTGTGGATCCTTCTCTTCGCAAAAAGGGTCTTTTGGACAATCCGTAAGTTTTTCCATGGGCTCCATCGCGAGTATACTAGAAAAATCTAAACTGAACGCAAAACTTTTATAGGATAATTGTTTATTCCATTGTTTAAATATTTTACTATTAGTTTTAAAACAGTTGTTATTCCAACCAAGCAGGCGTTTTCTTAATTTTAGCACTATGGATATAATTTTATGCCTTGAATCAAAGCATAATAATAGAAACATTTTAAGTGTTTTTCTCCAGTGGTAGTAAAATAGAGGATAATGACCACAGAACTTCATTTATTGCTTTAACAAACTCCGTAGGTGAGATTTAGAAAAATTGTGTTTGTCCATTTTTCATACTTCCCCTAATTAAGGAATATTGAAATGGAAAATAGTTTATTATTCTGGGACTAGGTTCCTTTAGAATAATTACAAAATTAATTTTAATTTTCCAATAACATATATTGGCCAAAAAACCATACTTATAATTAAGTATTTTAAAATAAATATATAATTTGAAATAAATAATTTTAAATACATAGAAGAAAAAAATAAATTAAAAAACTAACTGACCAAGTACATTAAAAACAAAACATAAAGGTAGTTACAAAATATCACTTCTATTACAATATTGTATTAGATTGGTGAAGTAAAATATAGTTAAATGTAAGGGTTTTAAACGAGGGAAGGGCTGGTACTCGTAAACGTATGTTAGTAAGTCGAGAGTAGATGTCAGATAAACGGGAACTGGTAGTACGGGATTGGACTGAGAATTCCAATTGTAGGTCTTCTAGGATATAGGAGGGGCATTGAGTACTAATTACTTGGAATAGAAAGGAAGCTAGGGAATACTGGCATCGGAAGAATGGATAGAGCCACTTCAGCTCGGCGTAATACTGGGTTATATATATGCTGCTCTGGTGATCCCGAAAATAAATCGTACTGCGCAATTAATAAGACGTTTAAGTATATTATGTGCTTCAGTAAGCGGAGTGAGTAAGGCTCTGTATTTTTCCGGCTTCGGGTTCAAATCCAGCTGTTGCAGATAATTATTAATTTTGTTACTTTAGTCGTGAGTTAATACTGTGGGCTAAGGAGCCTTTCTAAGGCACACTTTCTTTATAAAATAGATACCCTTAATTGGGGAGAACCTGGCAGTTGAGTGTAATTTTGAACAAATCACCTTCTTGCACAACCGTTGTTCAAGAAATAATACTTAATGAGCTAAATTAAACTGTGAACTTAATTCAACGTAATGAATCCCTGACCCTTCATTGTTTGTAACGATACTAGACTTTTTTTTTTTTTTAGGTACTCTGGGTCTTTTCTTTTAGTTTGTCCCTAACACAGCGTCGGTTTTTGCGCCAGCAATAACAACTTCAGAACTTACTAAAAATAGTGGGATAGCTGTAGCGGGAAAAGGAGCCGCTAAGACTAATCGAATTATCGCCGGAGGAACATGTGCTGTGTGCCGAACCAGGTGCTCCATGAAATCGTGGGGCCCGCTCCGCCATGTGGTCCAGTGGGGCGGCTCCCTTTGGTCACTGCCCCCTCCCCCTATGTGGGCCCTATTAGCCCTCGCTGTTGGTAAACATATCCAGCTAATGAGAGCTTCGACACCATACTCAGTCACCATTATTCCAACTAAAGAACAGTTTAAAAAGCAATAGGCTGGCTGGATGAAGAACGTATCATATGTTAATTCCAACTTATTTAAAATATTTTTAAAAAATATTTATTGTTATTTACAACTGTATTTAAATAAAACATTAATTAAAGGTGATGTAAGATCAAAATGGAGTGATACAGGCATATAGAGAAACTACTCATTGGTCTAATCATATTTCTACACGAGAAGGTATCGAGGCCATTTTCATTTTAGACGCCTCGGATTGTCAGGAATAAAAGAAGAATCATGTTCAAAAGTAAAAGGGTTTTGATGGTTAGAGAGTTTCTAATGAAAGGATTAACAGCTGGTCGGGCTAGATCGATTACATATGGAACATTAACGTCTTTACGGATGATTTTATTTGTGACAAAGTAAAGAGCATTGAGGATTTTACGAAGGATTTTGTATTGTAAGGATTGGATAAGAAAGGAATTCGATGGTTTAGTGGAGCCACAAAGCTCAACTCCGTATGTCCAGATAGGCATTATAATTGTCATGGAAATCAGTCTTTTGTAATGGATTGGAAGTATAGACCGTTTGTCTAGTAAGTACTGCAATAGCCGAAATCTACATGCAGTTTCATGTCTTTTCAGTCTTGTATGAGGATTAAAAATATTATATTATATTATAGAGTATAATTTTTATTTTAACAAATTAAAAAAAATTATGATATAATTAAATAATAGGATTTAATAAATCCATTACAAAAGACTGATCTACATGACTATTCTGGACATACGGAGTTGAGCTTTGGGGCTCCACTAAACCATCAAATTCCTCCAGAATCCAATTCTTACAGTCCAAAATCCTTAATGCTCCTTACTTTGTCACAAATCAAGTCATCTATCAGGACCTCAATGTTCCATATGTTGCCGATTTGGCCAGAACCAGATACCGTTCCTTCCATAATAAACTTCTAAACCACCCAAATCCACTTGTTTCTAACCTGGCTTCTCCTTCATTACCTAATAATCCTCCTAGGCGTCTGAAAAGAAGATGGCCTCGAGATCTTCTCCTCTAGAAATGTTATTGGAGTTCTATCAGTGGGTAGATTCTCCACATGTTTTTATCATGTCACTATGTCACCTACAGCAAATTTACTTGTTGTATATATGTGTATACAGTTGTAAATAGCAATAAATAAATTATTAAAAAAAAAGAAAAAAATGATTTAATATATATACGTTTTATATGTATTAAAGCATACATTTTTTATATATTAAAATATATAGAAAATCCTTTTTCACATTTACAGTACTAGTAAATAAACCTTATACTGGATCTACACGTCTGCCACTTATCATAAAGTCAATACTTGTTCATATGCTTGGTAAACAAAGGAAGCAACAAATGTTGATATCCGTAAGTTCTTTTGACTTCTATTCACTATTACATTCGATTTTCTGTTTAAAAAGGAACAAACTAAAGATAGGCTCAATATCAGCAATGTAAGTTGTAAATGACAAATACTCCTATAGATAGTATTACATAACCTATAATTCAATTTTCGTTCAAGAATTTTTATCAGAAAATTGTTAATTCGTTTACCTAGACATATTATGTTTTTATAAATATACTAACTGACCCGGCAATGCTTCGCTATTGCTATATTTGAGGGTGTATATAGATTTAATGAACACAATGGATAGTTTGTTATAAATTTATGTATTTAGTTAAATTAAACATACACACATACTTTGTTATTATGATTTGGTGACATAAATTGATCCAGTATATTCGATGACATTTGTTCTTAGCAGCTCATGAAAGAAAAGTTGAAATAAATGGCATATCGGTTGGTACCAGCCGTATAAGCTGTAAATTTGAGGCTTATATTTAATGAATATAGTCGATAGTTTCTTAAAATTCATTATATTTTTTAGTTAAAATTAAACATTTTGCCTTACTTTATTATTATGTTTTGGTAACATAAATTAACCAGTACATGCTATAAAGTTCAATCATAATTTTTTTTAAAAATATTAATAGCTTCAACATTACTAAACGAATCTACAAAATACTTTGCAGTGGTTTATGTAAAGATAATAATAAGTAACATTAAGATTTACTAACATATATAGTTTTGAAATAAAAACTCTCACTGTGCTTCAATATTAGTACTATATTCAAACAACTGAGACTCATTGGCATATCAAATTGGTAAAATATTGTTTGGGAGTTAAAAAAAGTCCACTAATTCATTTTATTATATTACTATTTCTAATTTTTTTTTTTTTAATTTGGGAATAAGCTTAATATCTTTGCTAATAATTGTCCTAGTTCGATAATTGTCTTGTTTTTGTACAATGGTTACAATGATTTCTACAATGTTGGACATACACGGACCTGTAGGATCCAAAGTTCAAAGTAGGCCTATTAAAATAAATAAATTTATTTATTTTCGTACAGAATAGGACAATTGTTAAACATCTTTAACACTAGAAATGTAAATCGTGTAATTACGTATATTTTGAAAGGCTGTATAATTTATTTTACTATTTAGTATATTAAATAATTTAGAAAAACTATTGAGTAACATTTATAAAATTTAAAAATCTTTAATCATTTCTAGATGTATTAAAAAAAAGTAATAATTATTGCGATGAGCATTGACATAGAGCTCAGAGAAGATAAAGAGATTATTATTTATTTAAAAAAAATAATAAATATCTTAAACATTGTTAGTAGTTAACATTTTAAACATCTCAAGTGATTTATAGAAGTATTAAATGATTGTTATCACTAGGGATAGGATTTTTATGTTTTCACATATTTTTACCTGACCATGATATCTGCGATTCCTTACTAACTAAAGATGTTTCAAGACATTTCTGGCCAAAAGAAGCCATTTTTATTTCACATATTTTTAAATATTTGACCTTTTTTACCTATTTTGTTGTAAATCACATACTTTCAGAAATATTTGTTATTTTTAACATATTTTTAGGTATTTTGTCCTGAATCACATATTTCCTTAAATTAATTGTAAATACATTTTTCGCATCATCTTTGAACACAGAATCAATTAAAAAGAGTAAGGGTCTTATTCCTGTAGCATTTTCCTAGAATTTGTTTGTTTACTCCTTAATCCATTTCTCTGTTTCCTCCCTTCCCATGTCCCTTCTCTTCTTAGTCGTATTTCAATCCTCAGTCAGCATTTAGACCTTTTCGAGTTAAATTGTTTTTGATTGTGTTTTAACATTATTTTAGCATGCCTAAAATTAAGTCAAAGTCAAAGGATATTTTTCTAGAGTTTTTCTTTTCTTTCTTTTTTTAATAAGGATTATTCTTTATTTCCATTTATAATTTGTTCATAATTCATTCTGAGTAATTATTAATCAATTAGTTTAATTACAATTAATAATTAATGTCTTGTTATTGAACTGCTATGTTTTCTCTAGTACATTTTTTTGTACATATTTTAACATAATTTATTTAAAATATTATTCATATAATATATAATAAATACATATTTTTGTAACTTTTTTTAAGTTATAAAATTACTAATTAATTAGTAATTTATATTGTTGAATAATACAAAATTTATAAATACATATTTTTTTTAATATTTGACAATTTATTAGCACATATTTATGTACATATTTCGATAAATTATATAAAAATCCTATCCCTAGTTATAACTAATAATTATTGCGAACTGCACCAGTCCAAAGCTCGGGACGAAGTAACTGTCCAGCACAATGTTCGACATGCACGGACCTGTCAAGTCCAAAGTTCAAAGTAGCTATATTATAATAAATAAATTTATTTACTTTCTAACTGAATAGGATAATTGTTAAACATGTATCTACATCTTGTAAATGCGTATATTTATAATTAACAAATTTAAAACGCACTATAATATATTTGCTATTATATTAATTATTTTAAATGCTTTTGAAAAACTTTTGCAGTATATTTATAAAGTTTAAAATTTTTTAATCATTTCTAGATGCAGTTAAACGTTTAAAGTAACGATAACTTTAATGATTATTGCTAATGGAATAAATAGAGAGCGGGGGACAAAGCCAAGACATTATTATTAATTTTAAAAAATAATATATACCTTAAATATCGTAAGTAGTTAACATTTTAAACATCCCAAGTGATTTCTAGAAGTGTTAAACGTTTTTTATAATGAATAATATTCCTGAAGTACGTCGGTACAGAGCTGTGACTAGACTGAGAACAAAGAACAGTGAGCGAACCTCCACGGACCTGTAGGCTCCAAAGTTCAAAGTAGCCTTTATAGAAATAAATATATTTATTTCATTTCTAAATAAATAGAAAAATTATTTAAGAATAGATTAATTTAAAATGCAGTATTATTTATTCAAGATTTAATATATATAAATATATTTTATACTTTCAATTTTCTTTTAGAGGATTTCATTATCTTTAAATCATTGTCATTATCAACATTATCTTTGAAAAAAATGCACGTAAACAGACCGAATGAAATATAGATAATATAAGTTCATTGTGGCAAATTTAGAAAAATGTTAATCGGTCCAGTAATAACCAAGTCTACTGAGGACGAAGATTCGACAGCTCTCTTTCATATATACAGACAAGAGAAGATCCTGTGATAAGCAAAAAATGCACTGTTGGAAATGTACGGATGGAATTGAAGTGAAAAATGAATGATTTTTAATTTCTTCCAAAAATGGTATTTAGTACTTTGGGACAATCCTGAAAACGAATATAGTTTTCATAATTATGAGAGACAGTGGATGACGTACGAGGAGAAGATGGTAGGGGGTGTGGGGGTGTGGTCAAAGTGAAACAGAAATAAGTTGGTGTAACCTATTTAATTGTGCCAACGTTTCGGCTAGAGTTTCTAGCCTTCTTCACGGCTAAGAACAGAACAAGATAACAACCACAGTAAGTATAGAAAATAAAAAAGAAAGTATAAACAGAAAAACATAAAATGAATAATTTTACAAAATAGAATTAATAAAATGAAGTGATGAGAGAAGCGGGAAATAAAATGTATACATAGGTAATTGAAAAAGTGGGTAAAATAACATAATTAAGGAAATTATATTAAAATGAAGTTATATAATGCAAAGAACTATGAACATATTAGTTATTAATAATTTAAAAATTGAAATATGGAAAGAAAGTAAAGTATACCATAAGAAATGATTAGAAAGAAAACAAATTTTTGAAAACAAATAATAATATAGTGGGCATAACTTATAACGTGGGTAAGGAAAATGGAGAAAATTGGAGAAAAGAAGCGGTGGTAAAATAAATAAAGGGGAAAGAAAAAAAATAAAAATAAAACGAACCTGTTAGCTTGAAAATCAAACGCCTAATGGATACTGCGCCAATAACGGCCAAACTCTGAATTAAAATTGGAATTTGAATGGGAATTGAATTGAGCTGGTCTCGTGGCCATCTTCTTTTCAGGCGCAGGATTGTCAGATATGGAAGAGGATGGAAGGTTAGAAACTAGGGGGTTTGAGTGGTTAGGGAGTTTATAATGGAAGGAGTGATATCTGGTTCGGGCTAGATCGGTTACATAGGGAACATTAAGGTC
>NW_027114863.1:618275-620290 GCF_000696795.3 Halyomorpha halys
AATAAATATTAACAATAATATGCAATGTATAAATACAAACTGTTAAAGAATGTTATGAATATCTAAAGGATAAAAAATGAAAAATTGATCTGATTCGAACGGGAAAACTCGAGACTGCATGATCTTTCCCGATCCGATGACTGCTTCCTTATATTTTGTTAAAATGTTGTATTCTTGACAGGAACAAAATTTCTAATGAATGTTCCCATCTCGAAAAACCCTAAAATACGAACTTTTATAGCAATAGAAAAATTTTTTTGTTCATAAATTGTTTCTCCTCTATTCTTTAGATATTTTTTTGTGAAAATCACAAAAATAGGTATGATTTCAACATAAGATAACACTGAAAGTTTGGCCACTGAGTGCCTTGTTCATCTTTTAACTTGATAGGAAAAAAATCAAGATGGACTAATTGATAATTGTCATTAACTACTATTATTGTAATATATTGCTTTATTAGTTTTGAAAACATCCAAAATAATACTAACACAATCAAAACACAAACAAGAAGCAAGTAATCTTACACAACAAACAAAACGGTGACCTCATTCTCCATTTAATAGACTTAGTAAAATGTTATGTGTTATATCGTCTTAAGATGGTAAATCAAGGAAATGTTTCTTCATTTAACTTAAGTTTTTTCTATTTACACGTTAAATTAAAAATCAAGTGTACCCCTAATGAAATAATACTACACAATAAAAATATTTTTAAAAAAACTGGTTTAATTATTTACTTAAAAATAAAAAAATATGACTGTTAATAAAAAACTACCTTTTATCTATTATAATATATATCTAATTATGTACCCTCCATTTTCATAAACTGGTCAATCGGTTTTGGTAGTTCTGAGTAGTACAAGTTTTTGGCCACAAAACTAAACTTAAAGCTAATCTTGAAACCTGTTTTATTTTTCATAGTATAATTTGAAGTGTAATGTATGATATTTTAATTAAATCATTCAATAATTTTATTCTTAAAAGAGATTCAGTTAAAAAATGTATACTCAACCAACTGTAATCAACAACGCGGTCATCGATCTCCAGAAGACTAATATCGCTACCGTAGAACTTTGATTATTTTTTTTCCGCCTTAGGAAAGCCCGGGAGGCAGCGAAGGCAGGAGAGGCAGCCGGACAGGCAGAAAGGGCACGCTCCAGTAATTCCAGAATGGAGAGCTGGAGAGATAGCCGCTCGAACCAATCGATTGTGCGTCCGTGTGCTTTACCGACACTTCGACCCCGTTACTTAATTCGGAACATTTATCTTCTACTGTCTGAGAGTTTCACTCCTTGTAGGCGCTAACCTCGGGAATGATTCTTAGTTATCTTAGAGGAAAGTTATAGATCATTTTCCTAAATAGTTAATAGAGTTTTGATGTGTTCCTAAATAAGTTGTATAGAAATTCCTAGGTTCATAATCATCTTTATATAAGGTACGTGACAGCAAGAAGAATGAAATGGGAAGAGGAAGAACACATTCTGAATACCAAATCAAGACAGACTTTGTTATCACTTTCTATAGATCTATATCAGCTAATACTGCATCTTTTAGCTGATATAGAACTCCATCAGCTGATATACTTTTTAGTAACCAATTTTTATAAAACTGTTTCGTGGCTCTTTACTACGCTAATATTGGTCCAATCTAATTGTAAGTAGGCAAATAATTATCATTCAAATGATCATTTTGAATGTTCGATGGTGTACAGCTTTCAAGTTATAATAAAAATAAACAAAATTCATATAGAACCTACCTAAATTCTATATTAATTTACCTGTATCGCTACAACCCATGAAGAGTCAGGATTCAGTACTTTGTAAAGAAGTACTGCTACTAAACCAAGGGTTGTGCAAGGTGATGATTTGGTCAGAATCACGTTCGACCGCCAGATTATTTACCCAATTAAGGGTACCCAATTTAAGAGGAGGGCTCCAGAACCCACAAGACTTGACTCACGGTTACAGTGTAACAATTTTCTGCCCAGCCGGATTCGAACTCGAGTCCTTAGAGTTA